>NC_137614.1:53209278-53211778 GCF_963280865.1 Gymnoscopelus braueri
TGTACTTTCCTGTGCTTTATTTTTGCAAACTGCTAATAAAGTATCCAATTAATAAAAAAAACAGTGTTGATTTAGTCGACTAAAACTATGAAAACTATGAAGTTCGTCGACCTTTTTTCACTGACAAAAACGAAATAAAAACTAAGCTACTATAAAACTAAGACTAAATATATTGTCAATTTCGTCAACAAATAAAAACTAGACTAAAATGTTAGTGAGGATCTAGTGGAGAAGAGATCCAGTAGAACTAAAAGACAAGTCATTTTATGTTTGGTTGCGCTCAGGTGTTGCGCTCTGAAAATAGCAGATCTACAAGGCGCGCTGTGAGCTTGTAGATCTGCTATTTTCAGCATGCAACCAAGTGTAAAATCAGCCAATACATTTTAGTCGACTAAATCAACTGTAGATTTAGTCGATTATAATTTTATGATATTTAGTCGACTAAAACTAGACAAACAGTAAAACATTTCAGGTGACTAAAATATGACTAAAACTAAATGGAATTTGATTCAAAAGACTACGACTAAAACTGAATCAAAATGTTCTGTCAAAATCAACACTACAAAAACTCTATCATTCTGCTCTGCATTATCACTGCTGGACATTAGAGTTGTAACTAACTTAGCTAAGTAGACCTACATACAAGACTCTTTTGTTTGATATCATTCATTCATTCATTCATTCATTCAGTGTTCATGTTGTTCACTAAAACTGTTCACTACCTTTTTTCACTCATGGAAACTAAATAAAAACTAACCTAATAAACCAACCGATTGTATCGCTAAAGTATAGACTAAAATGTTGGGACAGTGGTGTAAAGTAACTAAGTACATTTACTCAAGTACTGTACATAGTTAAGTACAATTTTGAGGTATTAAATGGTAAATGGTGCATTTATATAGCGCTTTTATCCAAAGCGCTTTACATAGATTGTGCATTACATTCACCCATTCACACACACACATGGAGGAGGAAACCATGCAAGGCACCAACCTGCTCATCGGGAGCAATTAGAGGTTCAGTGTCTTGCTCAAGGACACTTTAACTACTTTGTAGGTTTTGATTATTATTACAAAACATACATTAACCACTTCAGCCCTATATACGTTTCAGCCGATCTACAAGCTACAATCATCGCTTGTAGATCTGCTATTTTCAAAAGATCTTTATACATTTGAAGACTTGTGAAATGGGCCATTCTGCTCAATGAGTACTTTCTACTTTAGGTACTTTAAGTATATGTTGATACCAATCAATAATTTACTCAAGTAAATTTTGAATTCCGGACTTTTACTTGTAACAGAGTATTTTTACATTGCAGTATTGACGTAAAACTGTGAGTATTTTCCACCACTGGGGAGGGACTAGTGGCTTGGTAGAGCTCGAGTGTCTTTGCTCTGGAAGCTGCTCAGTAAGGCCTAATGTATATGCTCCTGTCGCACAGTGGCGTCACGCACCGAAAATAGCCGATCTACAAGCTCACAACGTTCTCGCGGACGCGACACGCTGCATGAGAGCTTGTACGGCTATTCCCGGCGCGCGTACACATCGAGTTTAAATCAACTGTAGGTTGGGAGTAAAGTGTAGCCGTGGAGCGTTGCTAGGAGACACATCATCAAACCCGCCACGTGCGCGCACAAGTGCCACGTGCATGAATGCCACGTGCGCGTACGTGTGGTGATACGCAGGCATGTCACGTGCACGTGTGTGTCGGCGAGAAGCTGACCGCCGAACGGACCAATCGGACGAGAGCTTATAGGAGGCTGTTTGTGTGTGCTGTTGTTTACTGGTGTATATACTGTCATCTGAACATGCACGGACACACGCACGCACACACACACGCACGCGCACGCACGCACGCACGCACGCACGCGCACGCGCACGCACGCACACATGTTTGCATTACTATATTTATGAGGACGTTTATAACCCTAATTGTAAGACCAAGACTAATTGTGAGGGAAATGGTCACACATGCACACGCACGCACACACGCACGCACGCATGCACACGCACACGCGCATGCACGCACGCACGCACGCACGCACGCACGCACGCACGCACGCACGCACGCACGCACGCACGCACGCACGCACACACACACACACACACACACACACACACACACACACACACACACACACACACACACACACACACACACACACACACACACACAGTGATGACAGTGCAGCGTATGTACTGGGGGAGGGGCAGTGTGAGCAAAATGACATACTGCTGTCAGGAAGTAATCTAAGAGAGAGAGAGAGAGAGAGAGAGACCCCATGGCACTACACTACACGTCCACCCCCCTTCTCTCTCTCTCTCTCTCTCTCTCTCTCTCTCTCTCTCTGCGTTGCTCACTGGGGCGTGCAATCCAATCATAACTGGACGTGAGAATCCACATCACACTGCAGTGGGTCTGAAAAATAGCCCCTGTCTCACCTCTCTGCCTGTCTCACCTCTCTGTCTGTCTCACCTCTCTGCCTGTCTCACCTCT
>NC_137614.1:53217551-53420051 GCF_963280865.1 Gymnoscopelus braueri
TCTTTCAAAAAATCATAAAAAATTCAAAAAACATAGTTATCACCCAAGGACTAAATAGTTTTATTTCCCTTGGTCTCCTGCACACCAGGGATGATTATCAATATGTTTTACAGCAGCAATTATTAATAATAAATTATTGAAATATTACAGAATCCCATCCATTTCCATGTTATCTTTCAAAAAATCATAAAAAAATCTAAAAAAATAGTTATCACCCAAGGACTAAATAGTATTATTTCCCATGGTCTCCTGCACACCAGGGATGATTATCAATATGTTTTACAGCAGCAATTATTAATAATAAATTATTGAAATATTACAGAATCCCATCCATTTCAATGTTATCTTTCAAAAAATCATAAAAAATTCTAAAAACATAGTTATCACCCAAGGACTAAATAGTTTTATTTCCCATGGTCTCTTGCACACCAGGGATGATTATCAATATGTTTTACAGCAGCAATTATTAATAATAAATTATTGAAATATTACAGAATCCCATCCATTTCAATGTTATCTTTCAAAAAATCATAAAAAAATCTAATAACATAGTTATCACCCAAGGACTAAATAGATTTATTTCCCATGGTCTCCTGCACACCAGGGATGATTATCAATATGTTTTACAGCAGCAATTATTAATAATAAATGATTGAAATATTACAGAATCCCATCCATTTCAATGTTATCTTTAAAAAAATATTAAAAAATTCAAAAAACATAGTTATCACCCAAGGACTAAATATTAATGTGCCCCATGGTCTCTTGCACACCAGGGATCATTATCAATATGTTTTACAGCAGCAATTATTAATAATACATTATTGAAATATTACAGAATCCCATTCATTTCAATGTTATCTTTCAAAAAATCATAAAAAAATCAAAAAACATAGTTATCACCCAAGGACTAAATAGTTTTATTTCCCTTGGTCTCCTGCACACCAGGGATGATTATCAATATGTTTTACAGCAGCAATTATTAATAATAAATTATTGAAATATTACAGAATCCCATCCATTTCAATGTTATCTTTCAAAAAATATTAAAAAATTCAAAAAACATAGTTATCACCCAAGGACTAAATAGTTTTATTTCCCATGGTCTCATGCACACCAGGGATGATTATCAATATGTTTTACAGCAGCAATTATTAATAATAAATTATTGAAATATTACAGAATCCCATCCATTTCAATGTTATCTTTCAAAAAATCATAACAAATTCAAAAAACATAGTTATCACCCAAGGACTAAATATTAATGTGCCCCATGGTCTCTTGCACACCAGGGATCATTATCAATATGTTTTACAGCAGCAATTATTAATAATAAATTATTGAAATATTACAGAATCCCATCCATTTCAATGTTATCTTTCAAAAAATATTAAAAAATTCAAAAAACATAGTTATCACCCAAGGACTAAATAGTTTTATTTCCCATGGTCTCATGCACACCAGGGATGATTATCAATATGTTTTACAGCAGCAATTATTAATAATAAATTATTGAAATATTACAGAATCCCATCCATTTCAATGTTATCTTTCAAAAAATATTAAAAAATTCAAAAAACATAGTTATCACCCAAGGACTAAATATTAATGTGCCCCATGGTCTCTTGCACACCAGGGATCATTATCAATATGTTTTACAGCAGCAATTATTAATAATAAATTATTGAAATATTACAGAATCCCATCCATTTCCATGTTATCTTTCAAAAAATCATAAAAAATTCAAAAAACATAGTTATCACCCAAGGACTAAATAGTTTTATTTCCCTTGGTCTCCTGCACACCAGGGATGATTATCAATATGTTTTACAGCAGCAATTATTAATAATAAATTATTGAAATATTACAGAATCCCATCCATTTCCATGTTATCTTTCAAAAAATCATAAAAAAATCTAAAAAAATAGTTATCACCCAAGGACTAAATAGTATTATTTCCCATGGTCTCCTGCACACCAGGGATGATTATCAATATGTTTTACAGCAGCAATTATTAATAATAAATTATTGAAATATTACAGAATCCCATCCATTTCAATGTTATCTTTCAAAAAATCATAAAAAATTCTAAAAACATAGTTATCACCCAAGGACTAAATAGTTTTATTTCCCATGGTCTCTTGCACACCAGGGATGATTATCAATATGTTTTACAGCAGCAATTATTAATAATAAATTATTGAAATATTACAGAATCCCATCCATTTCAATGTTATCTTTCAAAAAATCATAAAAAAATCTAATAACATAGTTATCACCCAAGGACTAAATAGATTTATTTCCCATGGTCTCCTGCACACCAGGGATGATTATCAATATGTTTTACAGCAGCAATTATTAATAATAAATGATTGAAATATTACAGAATCCCATCCATTTCAATGTTATCTTTAAAAAAATATTAAAAAATTCAAAAAACATAGTTATCACCCAAGGACTAAATATTAATGTGCCCCATGGTCTCTTGCACACCAGGGATCATTATCAATATGTTTTACAGCAGCAATTATTAATAATACATTATTGAAATATTACAGAATCCCATTCATTTCAATGTTATCTTTCAAAAAATCATAAAAAAATCAAAAAACATAGTTATCACCCAAGGACTAAATAGTTTTATTTCCCTTGGTCTCCTGCACACCAGGGATGATTATCAATATGTTTTACAGCAGCAATTATTAATAATAAATTATTGAAATATTACAGAATCCCATCCATTTCAATGTTATCTTTCAAAAAATATTAAAAAATTCAAAAAACATAGTTATCACCCAAGGACTAAATAGTTTTATTTCCCATGGTCTCATGCACACCAGGGATGATTATCAATATGTTTTACAGCAGCAATTATTAATAATAAATTATTGAAATATTACAGAATCCCATCCATTTCAATGTTATCTTTCAAAAAATCATAACAAATTCAAAAAACATAGTTATCACCCAAGGACTAAATATTAATGTGCCCCATGGTCTCTTGCACACCAGGGATCATTATCAATATGTTTTACAGCAGCAATTATTAATAATAAATTATTGAAATATTACAGAATCCCATCCATTTCAATGTTATCTTTCAAAAAATATTAAAAAATTCAAAAAACATAGTTATCACCCAAGGACTAAATAGTTTTATTTCCCATGGTCTCATGCACACCAGGGATGATTATCAATATGTTTTACAGCAGCAATTATTAATAATAAATTATTGAAATATTACAGAATCCCATCCATTTCAATGTTATCTTTCAAAAAATATTAAAAAATTCAAAAAACATAGTTATCACCCAAGGACTAAATATTAATGTGCCCCATGGTCTCTTGCACACCAGGGATCATTATCAATATGTTTTACAGCAGCAATTATTAATAATAAATTATTGAAATATTACAGAATCCCATCCATTTAAATGTTATCTTTCAAAAAATCATAAAAAAAATCTAAAAACATAGTTATCACCCAAGGACTAAATAGTAATGTGCCCCATGGTCTCCTGCACACCAGGGATGATTATCAATATGTTTTACAGTAGCAATTATTATTAATACATTATTGAAATATTACAGAATCCCATCCATTTCAATGTTATCTTTCAAAAAATCATAAAAAAATCAAAAAACATAGTTATCACCCAAGGACTAAATAGTTTTATTTCCCATGGTCTTCTGCACACCAGGGATGATTATCAATATGTTTTACAGCAGCAATTATTAATAATAAATTATTGAAATATTACAGAATCCCATTCATTTCAATGTTATTTTTCGAAAGATCATAAAAAATTCAAAAAACATAGTTATCACCCAAGGACTAAATATTAATGTGCCCCATGGTCTCTTGCACACCAGGGATCATTATCAATATGTTTTACGGCAGCAATTATTAATAATAAATTATTGAAATATTACAGAATCCCATCCATTTCCATGTTATCTTTCAAAAAATCATAAAAAATTCAAAAAACATAGTTATCACCCAAGGACTAAATAGTTTTATTTCCCTTGGTCTCCTGCACACCAGGGATGATTATCAATATGTTTTACAGCAGCAATTATTAATAATAAATTATTGAAATATTACAGAATCCCATCCATTTCAATGTTATCTTTCAAAAAATATTAAAAAATTCAAAAAACATAGTTATCACCCAAGGACTAAATAGTTTTATTTCCCATGGTCTCTTGCACACCAGGGATGATTATCAATATGTTTTACAGCAGCAATTATTAATAATAAATGATTGAAATATTACAGAATCCCATCCATTTCAATGTTATCTTTCAAAAAATCATAAAAAAATCAAAAAACATAGTTATCACCCAAGGACTAAATATTAATGTGCCCCATGGTCTCTTGCACACCAGGGATCATTATCAATATGTTTTACAGCAGCAAATTATTAATAATAAATTATTGAAATATTACAGAATCCCATCCATTTCAATGTTATCTTTCAAAAAATATAAAAAATTTTAAAAAACATAGTTATCACCCAAGGACTAAATATTAATGTGCCCCATGGTCTCTTGCACACCAGGGATCATTATCAATATGTTTTACAGCAGCAATTATTAATAATAAATTATTGAAATATTACAGAATCCCATCCATTTCCATGTTATCTTTCAAAAAATCATAAAAAATTCAAAAAACATAGTTATCACCCAAGGACTAAATAGTTTTATTTCCCTTGGTCTCCTGCACACCAGGGATGATTATCAATATGTTTTACAGCAGCAATTATTAATAATAAATTATTGAAATATTACAGAATCCCATCCATTTCAATGTTATCTTTCAAAAAATATTAAAAAATTCAAAAAACATAGTTATCACCCAAGGACTAAATAGTTTTATTTCCCATGGTCTCATGCACACCAGGGATGATTATCAATATGTTTTACAGCAGCAATTATTAATAATAAATGATTGAAATATTACAGAATCCCATCCATTTCAATGTTATCTTTCAAAAAATATTAAAAAATTCAAAAAACATAGTTATCACCCAAGGACTAAATAGTTTTATTTCCCATGGTCTCATGCACACCAGGGATGATTATCAATATGTTTTACAGCAGCAATTATTAATAATAAATTATTGAAATATTACAGAATCCCATCCATTTCAATGTTATCTTTCAAAAAATATTAAAAAATTTAAAAAACATAGTTATCACCCAAGGACTAAATATTAATGTGCCCCATGGTCTCTTGCACACCAGGGATCATTATCAATATGTTTTACAGCAGCAATTATTAATAATAAATTATTGAAATATTACAGAATCCCATCCATTTCAATGTTATCTTTCAAAAAATCATAAAAAAATCAAAAAACATAGTTATCACCCAAGGACTAAATAGTTTTATTTCCCTTGGTCTCCTGCACACCAGGGATGATTATCAATATGTTTTACAGCAGCAATTATTAATAATAAATTATTGAAATATTACAGAATCCCATCCATTTCAATGTTATCTTTCAAAAAATATTAAAAAATTCAAAAAACATAGTTATCACCCAAGGACTAAATAGTTTTATTTCCCATGGTCTCATGCACACCAGGGATGATTATCAATATGTTTTACAGCAGCAATTATTAATAATAAATTATTGAAATATTACAGAATCCCATCCATTTCAATGTTATCTTTCAAAAAATATTAAAAAATTCAAAAAACATAGTTATCACCCAAGGACTAAATATTAATGTGCCCCATGGTCTCTTGCACACCAGGGATCATTATCAATATGTTTTACAGCAGCAATTATTAATAATAAATTATTGAAATATTACAGAATCCCATCCATTTAAATGTTATCTTTCAAAAAATCATAAAAAAAATCTAAAAACATAGTTATCACCCAAGGACTAAATAGTAATGTGCCCCATGGTCTCCTGCACACCAGGGATGATTATCAATATGTTTTACAGTAGCAATTATTATTAATAAATTATTGAAATATTACAGAATCCCATCCATTTCAATGTTATCTTTCAAAAAATCATAAAAAAATCAAAAAACATAGTTATCACCCAAGGACTAAATAGTTTTATTTCCCATGGTCTTCTGCACACCAGGGATGATTATCAATATGTTTTACAGCAGCAATTATTAATAATAAATTATTGAAATATTACAGAATCCCATTCATTTCAATGTTATTTTTCGAAAGATCATAAAAAATTCAAAAAACATAGTTATCACCCAAGGACTAAATATTAATGTGCCCCATGGTCTCTTGCACACCAGGGATCATTATCAATATGTTTTACAGCAGCAATTATTAATAATAAATTATTGAAATATTACAGAATCCCATCCATTTCCATGTTATCTTTCAAAAAATCATAAAAAATTCAAAAAACATAGTTATCACCCAAGGACTAAATAGTTTTATTTCCCTTGGTCTCCTGCACACCAGGGATGATTATCAATATGTTTTACAGCAGCAATTATTAATAATAAATTATTGAAATATTACAGAATCCCATCCATTTCAATGTTATCTTTCAAAAAATATTCAAAAATTCAAAAAACATAGTTATCACCCAAGGACTAAATAGTTTTATTTCCCATGGTCTCATGCACACCAGGGATGATTATCAATATGTTTTACAGCAGCAATTATTAATAATAAATTATTGAAATATTACAGAATCCCATCCATTTCAATGTTATCTTTCAAAAAATCATAACAAATTCAAAAAACATAGTTATCACCCAAGGACTAAATATTAATGTGCCCCATGGTCTCTTGCACACCAGGGATCATTATCAATATGTTTTACAGCAGCAATTATTAATAATAAATTATTGAAATATTACAGAATCCCATCCATTTCAATGTTATCTTTCAAAAAATATTAAAAAATTCAAAAAACATAGTTATCACCCAAGGACTAAATAGTTTTATTTCCCATGGTCTCATGCACACCAGGGATGATTATCAATATGTTTTACAGCAGCAATTATTAATAATAAATTATTGAAATATTACAGAATCCCATCCATTTCAATGTTATCTTTCAAAAAATATTAAAAAATTCAAAAAACATAGTTATCACCCAAGGACTAAATATTAATGTGCCCCATGGTCTCTTGCACACCAGGGATCATTATCAATATGTTTTACAGCAGCAATTATTAATAATAAATTATTGAAATATTACAGAATCCCATCCATTTAAATGTTATCTTTCAAAAAATCATAAAAAAAATCTAAAAACATAGTTATCACCCAAGGACTAAATAGTAATGTGCCCCATGGTCTCCTGCACACCAGGGATGATTATCAATATGTTTTACAGTAGCAATTATTATTAATACATTATTGAAATATTACAGAATCCCATCCATTTCAATGTTATCTTTCAAAAAATCATAAAAAAATCAAAAAACATAGTTATCACCCAAGGACTAAATAGTTTTATTTCCCATGGTCTTCTGCACACCAGGGATGATTATCAATATGTTTTACAGCAGCAATTATTAATAATAAATTATTGAAATATTACAGAATCCCATTCATTTCAATGTTATTTTTCGAAAGATCATAAAAAATTCAAAAAACATAGTTATCACCCAAGGACTAAATATTAATGTGCCCCATGGTCTCTTGCACACCAGGGATCATTATCAATATGTTTTACGGCAGCAATTATTAATAATAAATTATTGAAATATTACAGAATCCCATCCATTTCCATGTTATCTTTCAAAAAATCATAAAAAATTCAAAAAACATAGTTATCACCCAAGGACTAAATAGTTTTATTTCCCTTGGTCTCCTGCACACCAGGGATGATTATCAATATGTTTTACAGCAGCAATTATTAATAATAAATTATTGAAATATTACAGAATCCCATCCATTTCAATGTTATCTTTCAAAAAATATTAAAAAATTCAAAAAACATAGTTATCACCCAAGGACTAAATAGTTTTATTTCCCATGGTCTCTTGCACACCAGGGATGATTATCAATATGTTTTACAGCAGCAATTATTAATAATAAATGATTGAAATATTACAGAATCCCATCCATTTCAATGTTATCTTTCAAAAAATCATAAAAAAATCAAAAAACATAGTTATCACCCAAGGACTAAATATTAATGTGCCCCATGGTCTCTTGCACACCAGGGATCATTATCAATATGTTTTACAGCAGCAAATTATTAATAATAAATTATTGAAATATTACAGAATCCCATCCATTTCAATGTTATCTTTCAAAAAATATAAAATTTTTTAAAAAACATAGTTATCACCCAAGGACTAAATATTAATGTGCCCCATGGTCTCTTGCACACCAGGGATCATTATCAATATGTTTTACAGCAGCAATTATTAATAATAAATTATTGAAATATTACAGAATCCCATCCATTTCCATGTTATCTTTCAAAAAATCATAAAAAATTCAAAAAACATAGTTATCACCCAAGGACTAAATAGTTTTATTTCCCTTGGTCTCCTGCACACCAGGGATGATTATCAATATGTTTTACAGCAGCAATTATTAATAATAAATTATTGAAATATTACAGAATCCCATCCATTTCAATGTTATCTTTCAAAAAATATTAAAAAATTCAAAAAACATAGTTATCACCCAAGGACTAAATAGTTTTATTTCCCATGGTCTCATGCACACCAGGGATGATTATCAATATGTTTTACAGCAGCAATTATTAATAATAAATGATTGAAATATTACAGAATCCCATCCATTTCAATGTTATCTTTCAAAAAATATTAAAAAATTCAAAAAACATAGTTATCACCCAAGGACTAAATAGTTTTATTTCCCATGGTCTCATGCACACCAGGGATGATTATCAATATGTTTTACAGCAGCAATTATTAATAATAAATTATTGAAATATTACAGAATCCCATCCATTTCAATGTTATCTTTCAAAAAATATTAAAAAATTTAAAAAACATAGTTATCACCCAAGGACTAAATATTAATGTGCCCCATGGTCTCTTGCACACCAGGGATCATTATCAATATGTTTTACAGCAGCAATTATTAATAATAAATTATTGAAATATTACAGAATCCCATCCATTTCAATGTTATCTTTCAAAAAATCATAAAAAAATCAAAAAACATAGTTATCACCCAAGGACTAAATAGTTTTATTTCCCTTGGTCTCCTGCACACCAGGGATGATTATCAATATGTTTTACAGCAGCAATTATTAATAATAAATTATTGAAATATTACAGAATCCCATCCATTTCAATGTTATCTTTCAAAAAATATTAAAAAATTCAAAAAACATAGTTATCACCCAAGGACTAAATAGTTTTATTTCCCATGGTCTCATGCACACCAGGGATGATTATCAATATGTTTTACAGCAGCAATTATTAATAATAAATTATTGAAATATTACAGAATCCCATCCATTTCAATGTTATCTTTCAAAAAATATTAAAAAATTCAAAAAACATAGTTATCACCCAAGGACTAAATATTAATGTGCCCCATGGTCTCTTGCACACCAGGGATCATTATCAATATGTTTTACAGCAGCAATTATTAATAATAAATTATTGAAATATTACAGAATCCCATCCATTTAAATGTTATCTTTCAAAAAATCATAAAAAAAATCTAAAAACATAGTTATCACCCAAGGACTAAATAGTAATGTGCCCCATGGTCTCCTGCACACCAGGGATGATTATCAATATGTTTTACAGTAGCAATTATTATTAATAAATTATTGAAATATTACAGAATCCCATCCATTTCAATGTTATCTTTCAAAAAATCATAAAAAAATCAAAAAACATAGTTATCACCCAAGGACTAAATAGTTTTATTTCCCATGGTCTTCTGCACACCAGGGATGATTATCAATATGTTTTACAGCAGCAATTATTAATAATAAATTATTGAAATATTACAGAATCCCATTCATTTCAATGTTATTTTTCGAAAGATCATAAAAAATTCAAAAAACATAGTTATCACCCAAGGACTAAATATTAATGTGCCCCATGGTCTCTTGCACACCAGGGATCATTATCAATATGTTTTACAGCAGCAATTATTAATAATAAATTATTGAAATATTACAGAATCCCATCCATTTCCATGTTATCTTTCAAAAAATCATAAAAAATTCAAAAAACATAGTTATCACCCAAGGACTAAATAGTTTTATTTCCCTTGGTCTCCTGCACACCAGGGATGATTATCAATATGTTTTACAGCAGCAATTATTAATAATAAATTATTGAAATATTACAGAATCCCATCCATTTCAATGTTATCTTTCAAAAAATCATAAAAAAATCAAAAATCACACCCTGTGTGAAGTGGGCGGTGTCTTGCTAGCTAATCACAATACTGAATGGAGTCAACCAATCATGTACAAAAGATAAATACATTTATTGAAACACTCTTTATGATGGACGAAACCATAACTTGAAAAAAACAAATATTTGGTTTTTTTCAAGTTATGGTTGCTTATATAGGGCTATGCACATGTGTCATGTGACACTGGCCAATCACAGTCCTGAATAGATTGTGATTGGCCAATCACAGCGCAGGATAATTCTACTAATTTCCTGGGCCCAGATCACAGCGCAGGAAAATGTACATTTTTCCAAATCTCACTTATAGGGGCGGTTTCACCGCCCAAAAAACATAGTTATCACCCAAGGACTAAATAGTTTTATTTCCCTTGGTCTCCTGCACACCAGGGATGATTATCAATATGTTTTACAGCAGCAATTATTAATAATAAATTATTGAAATATTACAGAATCCCATCCATTTCAATGTTATCTTTCAAAAAATATTAAAAAATTCAAAAAACATAGTTATCACCCAAGGACTAAATAGTTTTATTTCCCATGGTCTCATGCACACCAGGGATGATTATCAATATGTTTTACAGCAGCAATTATTAATAATAAATGATTGAAATATTACAGAATCCCATCCATTTCAATGTTATCTTTCAAAAAATATTAAAAAATTCAAAAAACATAGTTATCACCCAAGGACTAAATAGTTTTATTTCCCTTGGTCTCCTGCACACCAGGGATGATTATCAATAGGTTTTACAGCAGCAATTATTAATAATAAATTATTGAAATATTACAGAATCCCATCCATTTCAATGTTATCTTTCAAAAAATATTAAAAAATTCAAAAAACATAGTTATCACCCAAGGACTAAATATTAATGTGCCCCATGGTCTCTTGCACACCAGGGATCATTATCAATATGTTTTACAGCAGCAAATTATTAATAATAAATTATTGAAATATTACAGAATCCCATCCATTTCAATGTTATCTTTCAAAAAATATAAAAAAATTTAAAAAACATAGTTATCACCCAAGGACTAAATATTAATGTGCCCCATGGTCTCTTGCACACCAGGGATCATTATCAATATGTTTTACAGCAGCAATTATTAATAATAAATTATTGAAATATTACAGAATCCCATCCATTTCCATGTTATCTTTCAAAAAATCATAAAAAATTCAAAAAACATAGTTATCACCCAAGGACTAAATAGTTTTATTTCCCTTGGTCTCCTGCACACCAGGGATGATTATCAATATGTTTTACAGCAGCAATTATTAATAATAAATTATTGAAATATTACAGAATCCCATCCATTTCAATGTTATCTTTCAAAAAATATTAAAAAATTCAAAAAACATAGTTATCACCCAAGGACTAAATAGTTTTATTTCCCATGGTCTCTTGCACACCAGGGATGATTATCAATATGTTTTACAGCAGCAATTATTAATAATAAATGATTGAAATATTACAGAATCCCATCCATTTCAATGTTATCTTTCAAAAAATCATAAAAAAATCAAAAAACATAGTTATCACCCAAGGACTAAATATTAATGTGCCCCATGGTCTCTTGCACACCAGGGATCATTATCAATATGTTTTACAGCAGCAAATTATTAATAATAAATTATTGAAATATTACAGAATCCCATCCATTTCAATGTTATCTTTCAAAAAATATAAAAAAATTTAAAAAACATAGTTATCACCCAAGGACTAAATATTAATGTGCCCCATGGTCTCTTGCACACCAGGGATCATTATCAATATGTTTTACAGCAGCAATTATTAATAATAAATTATTGAAATATTACAGAATCCCATCCATTTCCATGTTATCTTTCAAAAAATCATAAAAAATTCAAAAAACATAGTTATCACCCAAGGACTAAATAGTTTTATTTCCCTTGGTCTCCTGCACACCAGGGATGATTATCAATATGTTTTACAGCAGCAATTATTAATAATAAATTATTGAAATATTACAGAATCCCATCCATTTCAATGTTATCTTTCAAAAAATATTAAAAAATTCAAAAAACATAGTTATCACCCAAGGACTAAATAGTTTTATTTCCCATGGTCTCTTGCACACCAGGGATGATTATCAATATGTTTTACAGCAGCAATTATTAATAATAAATGATTGAAATATTACAGAATCCCATCCATTTCAATGTTATCTTTCAAAAAATCATAAAAAAATCAAAAAACATAGTTATCACCCAAGGACTAAATATTAATGTGCCCCATGGTCTCTTGCACACCAGGGATCATTATCAATATGTTTTACAGCAGCAAATTATTAATAATAAATTATTGAAATATTACAGAATCCCATCCATTTCAATGTTATCTTTCAAAAAATATAAAAAAAATTAAAAAACATAGTTATCACCCAAGGACTAAATATTAATGTGCCCCATGGTCTCTTGCACACCAGGGATCATTATCAATATGTTTTACAGCAGCAATTATTAATAATAAATTATTGAAATATTACAGAATCCCATCCATTTCCATGTTATCTTTCAAAAAATCATAAAAAATTCAAAAAACATAGTTATCACCCAAGGACTAAATAGTTTTATTTCCCTTGGTCTCCTGCACACCAGGGATGATTATCAATATGTTTTACAGCAGCAATTATTAATAATAAATTATTGAAATATTACAGAATCCCATCCATTTCAATGTTATCTTTCAAAAAATATTAAAAAATTCAAAAAACATAGTTATCACCCAAGGACTAAATAGTTTTATTTCCCATGGTCTCATGCACACCAGGGATGATTATCAATATGTTTTACAGCAGCAATTATTAATAATAAATGATTGAAATATTACAGAATCCCATCCATTTCAATGTTATCTTTCAAAAAATATTAAAAAATTCAAAAAACATAGTTATCACCCAAGGACTAAATAGTTTTATTTCCCATGGTCTCATGCACACCAGGGATGATTATCAATATGTTTTACAGCAGCAATTATTAATAATAAATTATTGAAATATTACAGAATCCCATCCATTTCAATGTTATCTTTCAAAAAATATTAAAAAATTTAAAAAACATAGTTATCACCCAAGGACTAAATATTAATGTGCCCCATGGTCTCTTGCACACCAGGGATCATTATCAATATGTTTTACAGCAGCAATTATTAATAATAAATTATTGAAATATTACAGAATCCCATCCATTTCAATGTTATCTTTCAAAAAATCATAAAAAAATCAAAAAACATAGTTATCACCCAAGGACTAAATAGTTTTATTTCCCTTGGTCTCCTGCACACCAGGGATGATTATCAATATGTTTTACAGCAGCAATTATTAATAATAAATTATTGAAATATTACAGAATCCCATCCATTTCAATGTTATCTTTCAAAAAATATTAAAAAATTCAAAAAACATAGTTATCACCCAAGGACTAAATAGTTTTATTTCCCATGGTCTCATGCACACCAGGGATGATTATCAATATGTTTTACAGCAGCAATTATTAATAATAAATTATTGAAATATTACAGAATCCCATCCATTTCAATGTTATCTTTCAAAAAATATTAAAAAATTCAAAAAACATAGTTATCACCCAAGGACTAAATATTAATGTGCCCCATGGTCTCTTGCACACCAGGGATCATTATCAATATGTTTTACAGCAGCAATTATTAATAATAAATTATTGAAATATTACAGAATCCCATCCATTTAAATGTTATCTTTCAAAAAATCATAAAAAAAATCTAAAAACATAGTTATCACCCAAGGACTAAATAGTAATGTGCCCCATGGTCTCCTGCACACCAGGGATGATTATCAATATGTTTTACAGTAGCAATTATTATTAATACATTATTGAAATATTACAGAATCCCATCCATTTCAATGTTATCTTTCAAAAAATCATAAAAAAATCAAAAAACATAGTTATCACCCAAGGACTAAATAGTTTTATTTCCCATGGTCTTCTGCACACCAGGGATGATTATCAATATGTTTTACAGCAGCAATTATTAATAATAAATTATTGAAATATTACAGAATCCCATTCATTTCAATGTTATTTTTCGAAAGATCATAAAAAATTCAAAAAACATAGTTATCACCCAAGGACTAAATATTAATGTGCCCCATGGTCTCTTGCACACCAGGGATCATTATCAATATGTTTTACAGCAGCAATTATTAATAATAAATTATTGAAATATTACAGAATCCCATCCATTTCCATGTTATCTTTCAAAAAATCATAAAAAATTCAAAAAACATAGTTATCACCCAAGGACTAAATAGTTTTATTTCCCTTGGTCTCCTGCACACCAGGGATGATTATCAATATGTTTTACAGCAGCAATTATTAATAATAAATTATTGAAATATTACAGAATCCCATCCATTTCAATGTTATCTTTCAAAAAATCATAAAAAAATCAAAAATCACACCCTGTGTGAAGTGGGCGGTGTCTTGCTAGCTAATCACAATACTGAATGGAGTCAACCAATCATGTACAAAAGATAAATACATTTATTGAAACACTCTTTATGATGGACGAAACCATAACTTGAAAAAAACAAATATTTGGTTTTTTTCAAGTTATGGTTGCTTATATAGGGCTATGCACATGTGTCATGTGACACTGGCCAATCACAGTCCTGAATAGATTGTGATTGGCCAATCACAGCGCAGGATAATTCTACTAATTTCCTGGGCCCAGATCACAGCGCAGGAAAATGTACATTTTTCCAAATCTCACTTATAGGGGCGGTTTCACCGCCCAAAAAACATAGTTATCACCCAAGGACTAAATAGTTTTATTTCCCTTGGTCTCCTGCACACCAGGGATGATTATC
Source organism: Gymnoscopelus braueri (assembly GCF_963280865.1). Lineage (NCBI taxonomy): Eukaryota > Metazoa > Chordata > Actinopteri > Myctophiformes > Myctophidae > Gymnoscopelus > Gymnoscopelus braueri. Next base: position 53,232,799 of record NC_137614.1, read on the forward strand.
AATATGTTTTACAGCAGCAATTATTAATAATAAATTATTGAAATATTACAGAATCCCATCCATTTCAATGTTATCTTTCAAAAAATATTAAAAAATTCAAAAAACATAGTTATCACCCAAGGACTAAATAGTTTTATTTCCCATGGTCTCATGCACACCAGGGATGATTATCAATATGTTTTACAGCAGCAATTATTAATAATAAATGATTGAAATATTACAGAATCCCATCCATTTCAATGTTATCTTTCAAAAAATATTAAAAAATTCAAAAAACATAGTTATCACCCAAGGACTAAATAGTTTTATTTCCCTTGGTCTCCTGCACACCAGGGATGATTATCAATAGGTTTTACAGCAGCAATTATTAATAATAAATTATTGAAATATTACAGAATCCCATCCATTTCAATGTTATCTTTCAAAAAATATTAAAAAATTCAAAAAACATAGTTATCACCCAAGGACTAAATATTAATGTGCCCCATGGTCTCTTGCACACCAGGGATCATTATCAATATGTTTTACAGCAGCAAATTATTAATAATAAATTATTGAAATATTACAGAATCCCATCCATTTCAATGTTATCTTTCAAAAAATATAAAAAAATTTAAAAAACATAGTTATCACCCAAGGACTAAATATTAATGTGCCCCATGGTCTCTTGCACACCAGGGATCATTATCAATATGTTTTACAGCAGCAATTATTAATAATAAATTATTGAAATATTACAGAATCCCATCCATTTCCATGTTATCTTTCAAAAAATCATAAAAAATTCAAAAAACATAGTTATCACCCAAGGACTAAATAGTTTTATTTCCCTTGGTCTCCTGCACACCAGGGATGATTATCAATATGTTTTACAGCAGCAATTATTAATAATAAATTATTGAAATATTACAGAATCCCATCCATTTCAATGTTATCTTTCAAAAAATATTAAAAAATTCAAAAAACATAGTTATCACCCAAGGACTAAATAGTTTTATTTCCCATGGTCTCTTGCACACCAGGGATGATTATCAATATGTTTTACAGCAGCAATTATTAATAATAAATGATTGAAATATTACAGAATCCCATCCATTTCAATGTTATCTTTCAAAAAATCATAAAAAAATCAAAAAACATAGTTATCACCCAAGGACTAAATATTAATGTGCCCCATGGTCTCTTGCACACCAGGGATCATTATCAATATGTTTTACAGCAGCAAATTATTAATAATAAATTATTGAAATATTACAGAATCCCATCCATTTCAATGTTATCTTTCAAAAAATATAAAAAAATTTAAAAAACATAGTTATCACCCAAGGACTAAATATTAATGTGCCCCATGGTCTCTTGCACACCAGGGATCATTATCAATATGTTTTACAGCAGCAATTATTAATAATAAATTATTGAAATATTACAGAATCCCATCCATTTCCATGTTATCTTTCAAAAAATCATAAAAAATTCAAAAAACATAGTTATCACCCAAGGACTAAATAGTTTTATTTCCCTTGGTCTCCTGCACACCAGGGATGATTATCAATATGTTTTACAGCAGCAATTATTAATAATAAATTATTGAAATATTACAGAATCCCATCCATTTCAATGTTATCTTTCAAAAAATATTAAAAAATTCAAAAAACATAGTTATCACCCAAGGACTAAATAGTTTTATTTCCCATGGTCTCTTGCACACCAGGGATGATTATCAATATGTTTTACAGCAGCAATTATTAATAATAAATGATTGAAATATTACAGAATCCCATCCATTTCAATGTTATCTTTCAAAAAATCATAAAAAAATCAAAAAACATAGTTATCACCCAAGGACTAAATATTAATGTGCCCCATGGTCTCTTGCACACCAGGGATCATTATCAATATGTTTTACAGCAGCAAATTATTAATAATAAATTATTGAAATATTACAGAATCCCATCCATTTCAATGTTATCTTTCAAAAAATATAAAAAAATTTAAAAAACATAGTTATCACCCAAGGACTAAATATTAATGTGCCCCATGGTCTCTTGCACACCAGGGATCATTATCAATATGTTTTACAGCAGCAATTATTAATAATAAATTATTGAAATATTACAGAATCCCATCCATTTCCATGTTATCTTTCAAAAAATCATAAAAAATTCAAAAAACATAGTTATCACCCAAGGACTAAATAGTTTTATTTCCCTTGGTCTCCTGCACACCAGGGATGATTATCAATATGTTTTACAGCAGCAATTATTAATAATAAATTATTGAAATATTACAGAATCCCATCCATTTCAATGTTATCTTTCAAAAAATATTAAAAAATTCAAAAAACATAGTTATCACCCAAGGACTAAATAGTTTTATTTCCCATGGTCTCATGCACACCAGGGATGATTATCAATATGTTTTACAGCAGCAATTATTAATAATAAATGATTGAAATATTACAGAATCCCATCCATTTCAATGTTATCTTTCAAAAAATATTAAAAAATTCAAAAAACATAGTTATCACCCAAGGACTAAATAGTTTTATTTCCCATGGTCTCATGCACACCAGGGATGATTATCAATATGTTTTACAGCAGCAATTATTAATAATAAATTATTGAAATATTACAGAATCCCATCCATTTCAATGTTATCTTTCAAAAAATATTAAAAAATTTAAAAAACATAGTTATCACCCAAGGACTAAATATTAATGTGCCCCATGGTCTCTTGCACACCAGGGATCATTATCAATATGTTTTACAGCAGCAATTATTAATAATAAATTATTGAAATATTACAGAATCCCATCCATTTCAATGTTATCTTTCAAAAAATCATAAAAAAATCAAAAAACATAGTTATCACCCAAGGACTAAATAGTTTTATTTCCCTTGGTCTCCTGCACACCAGGGATGATTATCAATATGTTTTACAGCAGCAATTATTAATAATAAATTATTGAAATATTACAGAATCCCATCCATTTCAATGTTATCTTTCAAAAAATATTAAAAAATTCAAAAAACATAGTTATCACCCAAGGACTAAATAGTTTTATTTCCCATGGTCTCATGCACACCAGGGATGATTATCAATATGTTTTACAGCAGCAATTATTAATAATAAATTATTGAAATATTACAGAATCCCATCCATTTCAATGTTATCTTTCAAAAAATATTAAAAAATTCAAAAAACATAGTTATCACCCAAGGACTAAATATTAATGTGCCCCATGGTCTCTTGCACACCAGGGATCATTATCAATATGTTTTACAGCAGCAATTATTAATAATAAATTATTGAAATATTACAGAATCCCATCCATTTAAATGTTATCTTTCAAAAAATCATAAAAAAAATCTAAAAACATAGTTATCACCCAAGGACTAAATAGTAATGTGCCCCATGGTCTCCTGCACACCAGGGATGATTATCAATATGTTTTACAGTAGCAATTATTATTAATAAATTATTGAAATATTACAGAATCCCATCCATTTCAATGTTATCTTTCAAAAAATCATAAAAAAATCAAAAAACATAGTTATCACCCAAGGACTAAATAGTTTTATTTCCCATGGTCTTCTGCACACCAGGGATGATTATCAATATGTTTTACAGCAGCAATTATTAATAATAAATTATTGAAATATTACAGAATCCCATTCATTTCAATGTTATTTTTCGAAAGATCATAAAAAATTCAAAAAACATAGTTATCACCCAAGGACTAAATATTAATGTGCCCCATGGTCTCTTGCACACCAGGGATCATTATCAATATGTTTTACAGCAGCAATTATTAATAATAAATTATTGAAATATTACAGAATCCCATCCATTTCCATGTTATCTTTCAAAAAATCATAAAAAATTCAAAAAACATAGTTATCACCCAAGGACTAAATAGTTTTATTTCCCTTGGTCTCCTGCACACCAGGGATGATTATCAATATGTTTTACAGCAGCAATTATTAATAATAAATTATTGAAATATTACAGAATCCCATCCATTTCAATGTTATCTTTCAAAAAATCATAAAAAAATCAAAAATCACACCCTGTGTGAAGTGGGCGGTGTCTTGCTAGCTAATCACAATACTGAATGGAGTCAACCAATCATGTACAAAAGATAAATACATTTATTGAAACACTCTTTATGATGGACGAAACCATAACTTGAAAAAAACAAATATTTGGTTTTTTTCAAGTTATGGTTGCTTATATAGGGCTATGCACATGTGTCATGTGACACTGGCCAATCACAGTCCTGAATAGATTGTGATTGGCCAATCACAGCGCAGGATAATTCTACTAATTTCCTGGGCCCAGATCACAGCGCAGGAAAATGTACATTTTTCCAAATCTCACTTATAGGGGCGGTTTCACCGCCCAAAAAACATAGTTATCACCCAAGGACTAAATAGTTTTATTTCCCTTGGTCTCCTGCACACCAGGGATGATTATCAATATGTTTTACAGCAGCAATTATTAATAATAAATTATTGAAATATTACAGAATCCCATCCATTTCAATGTTATCTTTCAAAAAATATTAAAAAATTCAAAAAACATAGTTATCACCCAAGGACTAAATAGTTTTATTTCCCATGGTCTCATGCACACCAGGGATGATTATCAATATGTTTTACAGCAGCAATTATTAATAATAAATGATTGAAATATTACAGAATCCCATCCATTTCAATGTTATCTTTCAAAAAATATTAAAAAATTCAAAAAACATAGTTATCACCCAAGGACTAAATAGTTTTATTTCCCTTGGTCTCCTGCACACCAGGGATGATTATCAATAGGTTTTACAGCAGCAATTATTAATAATAAATTATTGAAATATTACAGAATCCCATCCATTTCAATGTTATCTTTCAAAAAATATTAAAAAATTCAAAAAACATAGTTATCACCCAAGGACTAAATATTAATGTGCCCCATGGTCTCTTGCACACCAGGGATCATTATCAATATGTTTTACAGCAGCAAATTATTAATAATAAATTATTGAAATATTACAGAATCCCATCCATTTCAATGTTATCTTTCAAAAAATATAAAAAAAATTAAAAAACATAGTTATCACCCAAGGACTAAATATTAATGTGCCCCATGGTCTCTTGCACACCAGGGATCATTATCAATATGTTTTACAGCAGCAATTATTAATAATAAATTATTGAAATATTACAGAATCCCATCCATTTCCATGTTATCTTTCAAAAAATCATAAAAAATTCAAAAAACATAGTTATCACCCAAGGACTAAATAGTTTTATTTCCCTTGGTCTCCTGCACACCAGGGATGATTATCAATATGTTTTACAGCAGCAATTATTAATAATAAATTATTGAAATATTACAGAATCCCATCCATTTCAATGTTATCTTTCAAAAAATATTAAAAAATTCAAAAAACATAGTTATCACCCAAGGACTAAATAGTTTTATTTCCCATGGTCTCATGCACACCAGGGATGATTATCAATATGTTTTACAGCAGCAATTATTAATAATAAATGATTGAAATATTACAGAATCCCATCCATTTCAATGTTATCTTTCAAAAAATATTAAAAAATTCAAAAAACATAGTTATCACCCAAGGACTAAATAGTTTTATTTCCCATGGTCTCATGCACACCAGGGATGATTATCAATATGTTTTACAGCAGCAATTATTAATAATAAATTATTGAAATATTACAGAATCCCATCCATTTCAATGTTATCTTTCAAAAAATATTAAAAAATTTAAAAAACATAGTTATCACCCAAGGACTAAATATTAATGTGCCCCATGGTCTCTTGCACACCAGGGATCATTATCAATATGTTTTACAGCAGCAATTATTAATAATAAATTATTGAAATATTACAGAATCCCATCCATTTCAATGTTATCTTTCAAAAAATCATAAAAAAATCAAAAAACATAGTTATCACCCAAGGACTAAATAGTTTTATTTCCCTTGGTCTCCTGCACACCAGGGATGATTATCAATATGTTTTACAGCAGCAATTATTAATAATAAATTATTGAAATATTACAGAATCCCATCCATTTCAATGTTATCTTTCAAAAAATATTAAAAAATTCAAAAAACATAGTTATCACCCAAGGACTAAATAGTTTTATTTCCCATGGTCTCATGCACACCAGGGATGATTATCAATATGTTTTACAGCAGCAATTATTAATAATAAATTATTGAAATATTACAGAATCCCATCCATTTCAATGTTATCTTTCAAAAAATATTAAAAAATTCAAAAAACATAGTTATCACCCAAGGACTAAATATTAATGTGCCCCATGGTCTCTTGCACACCAGGGATCATTATCAATATGTTTTACAGCAGCAATTATTAATAATAAATTATTGAAATATTACAGAATCCCATCCATTTAAATGTTATCTTTCAAAAAATCATAAAAAAAATCTAAAAACATAGTTATCACCCAAGGACTAAATAGTAATGTGCCCCATGGTCTCCTGCACACCAGGGATGATTATCAATATGTTTTACAGCAGCAATTATTAATAATAAATTATTGAAATATTACAGAATCCCATCCATTTCAATGTTATCTTTCAAAAAATCATAAAAAAATCAAAAATCACACCCTGTGTGAAGTGGGCGGTGTCTTGCTAGCTAATCACAATACTGAATGGAGTCAACCAATCATGTACAAAAGATAAATACATTTATTGAAACACTCTTTATGATGGACGAAACCATAACTTGAAAAAAACAAATATTTGGTTTTTTTCAAGTTATGGTTGCTTATATAGGGCTATGCACATGTGTCATGTGACACTGGCCAATCACAGTCCTGAATAGATTGTGATTGGCCAATCACAGCGCAGGATAATTCTACTAATTTCCTGGGCCCAGATCACAGCGCAGGAAAATGTACATTTTTCCAAATCTCACTTATAGGGGCGGTTTCACCGCCCAAAAAACATAGTTATCACCCAAGGACTAAATAGTTTTATTTCCCTTGGTCTCCTGCACACCAGGGATGATTATCAATATGTTTTACAGCAGCAATTATTAATAATAAATTATTGAAATATTACAGAATCCCATCCATTTCAATGTTATCTTTCAAAAAATATTAAAAAATTCAAAAAACATAGTTATCACCCAAGGACTAAATAGTTTTATTTCCCATGGTCTCATGCACACCAGGGATGATTATCAATATGTTTTACAGCAGCAATTATTAATAATAAATGATTGAAATATTACAGAATCCCATCCATTTCAATGTTATCTTTCAAAAAATATTAAAAAATTCAAAAAACATAGTTATCACCCAAGGACTAAATAGTTTTATTTCCCTTGGTCTCCTGCACACCAGGGATGATTATCAATAGGTTTTACAGCAGCAATTATTAATAATAAATTATTGAAATATTACAGAATCCCATCCATTTCAATGTTATCTTTCAAAAAATATTAAAAAATTCAAAAAACATAGTTATCACCCAAGGACTAAATATTAATGTGCCCCATGGTCTCTTGCACACCAGGGATGATTATCAATATGTTTTACAGCAGCAATTATTAATAATAAATTATTGAAATATTACAGAATCCCATCCATTTCAATGTTATCTTTCAAAAAATATAAATAATTTAAAAAAACATAGTTATCACCCAAGGACTAAATATTAATGTGCCCCATGGTCTCTTGCACACCAGGGATGATTATCAATATGTTTTACAGCAGCAATTATTAATAATAAATTATTGAAATATTACAGAATCCCATCCATTTCAATGTTATCTTTCAAAAAATCATAACAAATTCAAAAAACATAGTTATCACCCAAGGACTAAATATTAATGTGCCCCATGGTCTCTTGCACACCAGGGATCATTATCAATATGTTTTACAGCAGCAATTATTAATAATAAATTATTGAAATATTACAGAATCCCATCCATTTCAATGTTATCTTTCAAAAAATCATAAAAAAATCAAAAAACATAGTTATCACCCAAGGACTAAATAGTTTTATTTCCCTTGGTCTCCTGCACACCAGGGATGATTATCAATATGTTTTACAGCAGCAATTATTAATAATAAATTATTGAAATATTACAGAATCCCATCCATTTCAATGTTATCTTTCAAAAAATATTAAAAAATTCAAAAAACATAGTTATCACCCAAGGACTAAATATTAATGTGCCCCATGGTCTCTTGCACACCAGGGATCATTATCAATATGTTTTACAGCAGCAATTATTAATAATAAATTATTGAAATATTACAGAATCCCATCCATTTAAATGTTATCTTTCAAAAAATCATAAAAAAAATCTAAAAACATAGTTATCACCCAAGGACTAAATAGTAATGTGCCCCATGGTCTCCTGCACACCAGGGATGATTATCAATATGTTTTACAGTAGCAATTATTATTAATAAATTATTGAAATATTACAGAATCCCATCCATTTCAATGTTATCTTTCAAAAAATCATAAAAAAATCAAAAAACATAGTTATCACCCAAGGACTAAATAGTTTTATTTCCCATGGTCTTCTGGGTCGGGGGATCTTAGTATAATTTGAAATTCAATTCCGATTCACTTTTCAAATAATTATTTTACTGATTTTCCTTTCAGAAACCAAATTAAATATTGCTCCATTTTTCAAATAATCACTTCCAAATTAAACCTCAGATTATACTAAGATCCCAAGGTCAGTTGGGGGTATCTTAGTATAATCTGATATATTATATTCAATTCAAATTCACATCTGAAAAGTCTATTTTACTGATTTTCCTTTTAGAATCTAAATTAAACATTGCTTCATTTTTCCAATTTTCTAGCCCACAAAAAAATCAGGAAAATGCTCCATTTTTCTGATATTGTGCTTAGTATTTTGGCGTCTTTTGATTTGGGACTGACACTGAGAAAAGCTCAAAATAGGGTTTTTTTCAGTTTTTTCATCCCAGAATAAAAATCAAAGAATGTCTTCATTTTTTCAATTTTCTAGCCCACCCAAAAATCAGGAAAATGCTCCATTTTTCTGATATTCTGATTAGTATTTTGTCATCTTTTGATTTGGGACTGACAAAGGAAAACATCTTTATTTGTCTTTGTTTTTCAAAATGTCAGTCATCTTTTAATCTACATTTTTCATCAAAACAAAGATGTCACGTGACCACGTGTTACATCACATGGTCTTTGTCCTTCAAAGTAAAAGTTGTAGTCTAACATGTAAGCAATAGGATCTACAGACAGTCATTAACACCACATCTAATGACTGTATGATGTTGTTTTTAATGCCTTTTCTGTCTTTTTTTTTTAGATCAAAGCTACGGCTCACAAAAGTATGTTGCAAGACTACCAAACCTTTCTGGGACATAAAACCGTAAATCCCTTACAACTATATACTTGTGGTGTGGAAGCTCCACCAGCAGGGGTCATTCACTTTCCCCTTGTGCCTCCCAACTTCACAGCACCTTAGTAGTTTTACTGAGGTGCTGTCAACCTAACAACCTTTTTGTTCTTCTATACAAATATTTTCTTTCACATCAGGATTTAAAGGACGAGTTCACCCATTTTCAACCTGTCTTCATATAATTGTTCCTCAATAATGCTCATGATAATATGGCACCCATCGGAAAAAAAAATCCGATGGGGAATCCAAGATAATAGAAACTACAGGCTTTCTATTCCTGTTAGCACGCTATAATGGAAACCATTGTTCTCGCGTTAATAAAAACAAATATATACAATTTTAAATATTGAAGGGAAAAAAATCCTTTCTGTTGAACTGATAATCGGCTGATTCTTTGACCAGATCCGAGAGCCGCCATGAGAAGTAAGTAAAATCGATATGTAAGGCTTAGGCTGTGAAAACCAACTAGGCTGATGAGTTGTCTGATGCTTATCTAAGAGTTAATGTCGCTCGGTTTCACTGATGAACTCCCTTAGCCATGATGTCAGTCCTGATGAACTCCCTTAGGACTTTGATGTTTGTCCTGGACGTTTTGGTTATCTCCATATATGGAGTTCCAGTAGGGGTTCTCTGATGTCAGCGCTAGGTATGTTAGGTATCTCCATGATAATCGTCTAGGAGAGATTCTATGATGTGTTGGAGATTTCAGCTATTTAAACAACAGACAAATTGTGCAATGACATAATTTGTCGTGCGTCCGTCCATTGTATTGGTGAAATTAAGAGCAGACAAGACTGTTAAAATTAAGTGTATTAATTAATCAAGCAGTAAGTTAAAAGTTAGAGAAATGTACTTAACAGAGATCTCTGGGCTCACACTAGCTTTCCTTATCAGCAACAAATTGCATCGAGGTCACCTCACTAAGTCTGAGCCCTCTTATCTGTCCCTAGAGCCCCTATATACTGAAATGTGGGATGGTCTTCAGGTTGGTTCGCCACCTGACTCAGCATTTGTCTTCAAACAATGGGGGGGGGGGGGGGGGATTTCTCTCCAACCTGCATCTTTCTAAGATTAGGGAAGGACAGAAAGGAACAGAAACCACAAATGCATACACATGTACAGACAGATGACCTCTCATCACTTCAACGGCCGGGCCATCTGACAGTTTTGTCTTCTTTATTGGGACAGCAATTAAACAATAGTAATTAAAGCAATCGCATATTCTTATAATACCAACTAGTATTAACTAAAGCTTTAAAGGGATATCAATTGCCATCAGATGTCAGACTTGGGGAGGTTAATTGTCTCCATCTATGGGAATCTCCATTTGGGAAGGTTGTGATCGAATAGGTCACTAAAGTCGGGACTGAATAGGTCATTCATCCCATTAGGTTTCTGGGCACCTTGCCATGATCCACCTTGCGGTGTTATCCATCTATGGCTAATGCTGGCAAGTATGCCCTGAACGTTCTTTATACTTTCACTGGTAGATGCGTTTCTGAAGTGTCCATAGCCCTCCTATGAGACACAGACTGAGAAGAAAAAAATCACACAATTTTAGCAGGAGCATTAGTGAGGATCTATGAAGATAGGTTGAAAATGGGTGAAGTCGTTCTTTAATGATCATTAGACTAATAACCCATTACCCATTATCAATAAGTAACCCACCTATATCCCAAACTCCCTCCCCAGTCAGAGTTCATAGTTTTATTGAATGTAGAATTATGTGCAGGATGTCATTTGTATATGTGAGGGAACTTAATTTACTGTCTTTCCCTATAGGACTGACCGTGGGTAGCTACCTGGGATGTAAGTTGGGGCTTGATCAACCCCGGCTGGGTCACCTGGGCGAGGGTTCATGTTGCGAGACCCGAAACACCCTATGACCCCAGGCTACAACACTGATGATACATCCCAGGTGCATCCATGTGATGTATTCGTTATTGTATGTACTTAATTTAGGAGAGAATATCTCAACTGTTCTTGGCTAATATGACCCCAGGGAACAACTTAGGAACTGTGACTAATTCTCTATCCGGAATGAAATACCCGAAAATGACCACGCTCTTTTTTTAAATGACCATAACCGGTGCACTACTTCCAACATGGCTCTATCTGCTAAACCTTTGGAGCTACAGATTTACTGAGGTGCTCAAAATGTTCAGAATACTTTCCCTTTCACTTTACTTATGATTAGGGAAACATAGTAAAGTGTAAAATTTCTAATTTGATATTTGACAGAACAGCTAAAAGAAACAGCTAAAAGAAACGTATTACTGTCCAGGGCCATAAGGATATTTTTGCGCAAATCAATCTAAGAGCACCACATTTGTCCCAGATGTAACCCAGGGCATGCTCTAATGATTTAGCAAGAGCGCCCGAGCCAGCAACCTTCAGGGTCATCATAGTGGCCAAATCCAATATGACCGCCACCTGACAAAGTTTTTGGCTATAACGTTTGAACCACATGTTCAGCTATGAATGCAAACTTGGTGTCTAAATCATGTTTTTTGACAATTAAAAACATGTTTGAATGCTTATCTTTATGATTTAATCTATCTAGAGGACACTAATTTGATTATCACAAATATGGCTACTATGTTCTGAAACAACCAATGTATCTTACGATGTAATTTCATTGAAACAAGAATGATTTAACAGTAGAACTAATTCCTATGATGATAGACCTACAGCTAGAGCTAATACAGTATGTTCAACAATGCTCAGCATAAAGTGTAATACTATATAGTATTACTATTCTATACACCATTGACTAGTATGATATCATACGGTACTAGTCACTAGCCACTGTCAGGATTCATCTACTCTGCTGTGGCCACCACGGCTCTTGCCGGCGTACAGTATATGATGATGACCATATACTCCAATCTTTGGACATGGAAAGTTGATCTTTTCAGGCTCCAAAGTAAGGGTGACCAGAGATTCTTTGAGATACCTGCACTCCTTTTCCCATAGTCAGGGAAGGCTGATGTTGGTCAAATGGTAACCAGGTCCCTTGAGAACTTCCTCCCACCCAAGCTGCACTGATTCAGCATGTCCGAACCTGGGAACCTTACTGGACCCATCTCGCAGATGCCAGTAAAGCTTGCGCCATCCTCCTCCACTGTGGCTGCAAAAGTCATGTAGTGGACACAGCAAATGCTGCAAAACTGGAGTCTGCTGCATCTTGATATTTAGATGTTGTGTGATTAGGACATTAAAAACAATCATCACCCGAGGAATCAAAAGGACTGAGCACATGCAACTGTGTGTGTGTGTGTGTGTGTGTGTGTGTGTGTGTGTGTGTGTGTGTGTGTGTGTGTGTGTGTGTGTGTGTGTGTGTGTGTGTGTGTGTGTGTGTGCGTGCGTGCGTGCGTGTGCGCGCGTGTGCGTGTGTGTGTGTGTGGTGCAGTATGTATCAGTTATCGCAGAGCTGTTCTGTTGTTGTAACACCAAGACACATTCCTAGCAACGATTTGTTGTTTAGCAATTCACTTTTCAGATTCTAATTTGAACATATTGTTCAAATTCCATACACCTTTGACTATTATGATAGTATTCACTTTATGCTGAGCATTGATGTTATGGTTTGCTGACCAGCTGCTGCTGGAAGTGCCAACTGCACCCACTAAAGTTACCAGGGGTGACCGGGCCTTTGCCGTGGCTGCCCCCTCTGGAATGACTTTCCTTTACGCATCAAAGCAGCCCAGTCATCTTTACTAAAGACTAATTTTTTGTCCTTGGCATTCAGTAACAACTAAAGCAGCCTTACCTTCCTCTATTGGCGCTAATGTTTGTTTGTCTGTGCTTACTCATTGTTTACTATTTTTTTGCTTTGTTTTGCTTTTTACCTGTACAGCACTTTGGTTGACCTGGTCATGTTAAATGTGCTATATAAATAAACCTTGATTTGATTTGATTTGATTTTTAAAAGGGCGTGGTCATTTTCGGGTATTTCGTCCCGAATAGAGAATTAGTCACAGTTCCTAAGTTGTTCCCTGGGGTCATATTAGCCAAGAACAGTTGAGATATTCTCTCCTAAATGAAGTGCACACATATCTTAGCCAGGTCCTAGAAAGTGAATGACCCCTGCTGGTGGAGCTTCCACACCACAAGTATATAGTTGTAAGGAGTTTACGGTTTTATGTCCCAGAAAGGTTTTAGTAGTCTTGCAACATACTTTTGTGAGATGTAGCTTTGATCTAAAAAAAAATGACAGAAAATGCATTAAAAAACACATCATACAGTAATTACATGTGGTGTTAATGACTGTCTGTAGATCCTATTGATTACATGTTAGACTACAACTTTTACTTTGAAGGACAAAGACCATGTGCTTTGACCCATGGTCACATGGCTTCTTTGTTTTGATGAAAAAGGTAGACTAAAAGATGACTGACATTTTGAATAATAACCATTCCAGGCTTTTGGATTCCAGATGAATTAAGATCATTAAGAAAAAAGACAAATAAAGAGCTTTTTCCTTTGTCAGTCCCAAATCAAAAAATGCCAAAATACTAATCAGAATATCAGAAAAATGGAGCATTTTCCTGATTTTTTGGTGGGCTAGAAAATTGGATAAATGAAGCCATTATTTGATTTTTGGTCTGGGCTGAAAAAACGCCAAAACCTTTTTTAAGAGCTTTTTTTCAGTGTCAGTCCCAAATCAAAAAAAGCCAAAATACTAATGAGAATATCATAAAAATGGGCCATTTTCCAGATTTTAAGGGAAAAAAGAAAAGTTTCAAAATGAAGCAATGTTTTATTTAGGATCTGAAACGAAAATCAGTAAAATATACTTTTCAGACGCTTATTCCAATTGAAAAACAAATAATAAATAAGATGCCCTGACTCCAAAAGCCCGGGGGATCTTAGTATAATCTGAGGTTTAATTTGGAAGTGATTATTTGAAAAATGGAGCAATATTTAATTTGGTTTCTGAAAGGAAAATCAGTAAAATTATTGTTTAAAAAGTGAATTAGAATTGAATTTCAAATTATACTAAGATCCCCCGACCCTTCTGCACACCAGGGATGATTATCAATATGTTTTACAGCAGCAATTATTAATAATAAATTATTGAAATATTACAGAATCCCATCCATTTCAATGTAAATTCTGAATATTGTTTATTGTTTATTGTTCATTGTTTATTAAGGATCCCCATCAGTCTAGACCATAGCGGAGACTATTCTGCCTGGGGTCCAGGCAAAAATCATCAAAATACAAATCATAAAATGCTGTACAACATAATCAATTTGTTAGTGAACAAAAACACAAACTTGGAGAACTAAATTTACATTAACAGTAAATGAAGAATTACAAATAAAACACAACAATAACAACAACATAATCTAATCTAATTTCCTCTTTGATTATTGCTTCCTTAAGTTTCTAAAACATTGTTTTTGGCAACACTCTACTTAAAGGTTATAAATGTTTATAGTTATGCATAACTATAGGTTACTAGCGTAACCCCGGTTTTATGATATAGGGAGAGAGAGTCTCGCTTATGGGAGAGCGCCCTCTGGCGTGAAGCACTACTTATTACCCTGATTGGCTGGACTTGGATAACTCTCCTGTCCGGAGGTCCTGCCCTCCGTGGTAATAAATACCCAGGATAGATCCGCTCCCTCCTCATCAAGATAACAGTTTTCTTCTTGTTCGCCTAACAAGAAGGGTGTTGTGGGCGAGACTCTCGCTCCCTATATCATAAAACTTGGGTTATGCTAGTAACCTATAGTTTTATTACGAAGAGTCGCTTCGAGTCTCGCCTATGGGAGCAAATTTGATAAATTCCCGTATTGTTGTCACAAAGTCAGAGGTCCCAGACTCAGGTACCGCCCGGTGCCTGGAGGCAACGCATGGTATCGTATGTGCCCTTAAGGCGCAGATACGTCTCACCCGTAGAAACCTTCCAAGGTCAGAGGCGAAGCTCGGCAAGTGGCACACCACAGGGCCTCAGGCCACAGGGCCTGAGACATCTCCAAACAGTGTCCCATATGCCGCCCCCTACAGGGTACTGCCTAGAGCCTTGAGGCCACGTTTAGGACTGTATGCACCACTGAGGGTGCAATAACATCCACACTATAGAACCTCACAAAAGATGCCGGGCGAGGCCCAGCTGGCAGCATCTTATATAGCCTGGATAGAGACTCCTCTAAACAAGGCCCAAGATGCATTCATTCCCCTGGTGGAATGCGCCCACAGTCCTTCTGGGGGCAACGTGCCACTACTGGAGTAAGACAACTGTATGGCCTGTAGGGCTGCACGATTCTTGCTCAAATGAGAATCACGATTTTCCTCCATAAGAATTGAGATCACGATTCTCACACAATTCTCTTATATAAAATTATTAAGCAAAAAAAAAAAACAAAAAAAAAAAATCGTAATAATCTAAAATCGAGATCGCATAGGTGTCTGAATCGAGATCACGATCTTTTTTCGATTAATCGTGCAGCACTAATGGCCTGAACTACCCAGTGGGATAGTGCTTGCTTAGCGATGGGCCTACCCCGCAATCGTGGTGCCCATGACACAAACAACTGATCCGACTTCCTAGAAGTCCTGGATCCGTCCACATACATTTTCAGTGCCCTCACTGGGCAGAGATGATGCAGTCTTTCATCCTCCCATGACGCAAATGGGGGCGGATGGAACGCCGCCAAAGTCACAGGAGTGCAGGGCGTCAGAGGGTTCTTGGGGATATACCCAGGTCTGGGCTTAAGCACCACCCTCGTCGCCACTCTGAGGCAGCCCCTCGGTGCCCAGGTTCATCCGCTCACGTGCCAAGCCCAGAGATTCAGTTCCTCTGGGTGTGGGCAGAATATCTCACCCTCCGCTTGCGTTAGCATGTCCCTGCGTAACGGTAGGGGCCAAGGGCGCTCGTGTAGTAGAGGAGTGATTTCTGAGAGCCAGTGGCCCCACGCCGGGGCCACTAGTATCACCCTCAAGCCCTCCGTCCTCACTCTCTTGAGTGTAGGAGCGATGAGAGACAGTGGGTGTACAGCAGTGTCCTGAGCCACACATGTGCTAGCGCGTCCAGGCCCAGAGGTGCTGCCCCCCTCACTGAAAAGAACAAGCGACATTTTGCGTCGTCTTGTGAGGCAAATAGCTATATCTATCCGAGGTCGCCCAAAACGAGCCCAGATCTGTTCTGCTATGATGGGGTGTGCTTGCATGCAGGGCTGTGTGATGCGTAGTGCGGTAGATCTGTAGTATTAGTGCTTGTAGTTAGTGCATGCTGCTTCTGCTTGCAACTCTGCTTTCAGCTACTGCCGCCGGCTAGCCCTCCTCGTGGAGGGTGAAAAGAGGAGCCGAGTGCGTAAGTCTCCTTCTGCCGGTACAAAGCCGCTCCACCGTCAAGACTCCTGCAGTGTCTCCCCGTGGCCACACATGGTAACTGGGTACCGCGAGGTCCCAGGCTAAACTGTTGGGGATCTCGGAGCAACAGTGGGCCCCAGAGGCAAGGCGTGCAGGCCCACCGGCGTGTGGACATGCCCTGGCGCCTGCCAACCACTGTCCCAGCTATGGGCAAATAACATGGGCAGATGGGGGTCATAGCTATGGTATGCGACCCATCTAGGAGAAGGACACTCTGAAATAAAACCAGGAATGTGAGGAGTTGCGCCCCACAGTCCTTATATAGCATTGTAAAGCCCAACATGGAGAGTCTAGTTATTTCAAATCCTATACTTCCAGTGGCGGGAGTCCGTAGGAGCCTCGCAGCGGACCGTAGTGCTGGTCCTCCTCATGGGGGACAACATGACGACTGGACCCCAAACCCGCAAGGGAGGATTCAGTCCGAAAACAGCACTCGGTCTAATGCTATCTTGCGTTGCAGGAAAACATTTATAATGGGGACCTTCAACGCATGCACAGTCAGAGAAGATGGAAGGTTGGAGGAACTTACACACTGTGTAGAGAGCAGAGGAGTGGAGATCCTAGGAGTCCAGGAGCATAGAAGGGTGCACGCTGAGATTAACATCAAATACTGAAGGGTTGAGAGTTACACCTTCGTCACCTCCTCTGCATGGTGGAACGAAGCCCAGGCAGCAACCGGAGGTGTGGGGCTGCAGTTGAGCCCTCGTGCACGCAAGGCAGTCCGGAAAACCCACCTTCTCAGAGCGGATCCTCATTGCTGAGTTTGATAGCAGCCCAGTAACAACCATCATGGCAGTGTATTCACCCACCAATGTGGCGTCAGTTGAGGAAGCAGAGAAGTTCTACAGGGACCTGGCAACAGCAGTCCGTAACGTCCCTGCTCACAACTTTCTTGCGATTCTGGGTGACTTCAATGCAAGACTCGGTCGAAAGGACGCACCTTACACATTCCATGAAGACACAAATCGGAATGGAGCATATCTTGCTGCTCTACTCCTGGAACAAGAACTAATGGCTGCAAACACCATGTTCAGGAAAAGAACTGGCAAAAGATGGACCTTCCAGGACCGGCCTACTGGTATGAGACGTCAACTAGACTACATACTAGTGAGGCGAAAATGAAGGAATTCCATCTTGAATGCGTAACCCACAGAGTTGAACACCAACTCTGTGGGTTCTGACCACCGGGTGGTATCCATGAGAGTGAGGCTGAGCCTTAGGATCCCAAAACCGAGCCCCAGGGTACGCCATGACTGGAGGACTTTCTCCACAAACCCTGAACAAGCCAGATACACAGCAGAGGTCAGGGACCGCGTTCACATACAAGATGTGAAGGACGAACCGGGCGCAGTGTACATGAAGTTCATGGAAGTAAACAAGGTAGCAAGAGCGAGGTGTGTACCGGTGATGCAGAAGACCAGAAGCCCTGCGAGATCGAAACACCCGGATGTCATAGCAGCACGTCAAAAAGTGGAGGACGCACGCCACGCAGCTGGTCAAGACCCGTCCACAGAACAACGCGAGACACTGAAGGAGGCCAAGCGACTTCTCTTTGCTGAGTACGACAAAATCAGAGGTGAGGAGCTGATGCAAACGGTCCGCAGAGTGGAAGCTGCTCAGGGAGAACACCAGTACAGCGAATCATCGAAGGTGATCAATGAGATGTGTGGAAGGAAAAGACCAAAAGAGGGACAGGTTGCAGGAAACAGCCCAGAAGAGAGAGTGACCACCTGGTTAACTCACTTCAGGAACCTTCTTGGTACACACCAGACAGTGGAAGATGCCGAGAAGGAAATACCTGCAGTCCTGAAGGATCTCAACATTGATGACGGCCCTTTCACAGCTGGGGAATTTGCCAAGGTCAAAGCCTCCCTGAGGCAGGGGAAGAGTGCTGGACCTGACGGCATTCCCCCAGAGTTAATCAAGAACTGCAATCTTGATGATGTCATCTTGGAGATCTGCAACCAAGCTCTGATGGAAAACATCATGCCAGAAATATGGTCTCTCTCATACATCATCCCGGTACCAAAATCTGGGGATCTCTCAAAACAATTACCAAGGTATCAGCCTGACCTGTATCATTGCGAAAATGTTCAACCACATGATACTGAACAGGATACGGAGTGCTATCGACCCCCACCTCAGGGAAAACCAAAACGGATTCCGAGAGGGGAGAACCACCTTAGCCCAGATCCTTGCGTTACGGAGGATCATTGAGGAGGTAAAGAGGAACAACCTGGCGGCGGTGCTGTGCTTCATCGACTTCAAGAAGGCCTTCGACACTATCCACAGAGGAATGATGTTGAGAATACTTAAGGCCTACGATGTTCCTCCCAACCTACTCCGAGCCATTGGGACCATGTACACGGGAACGAGAGCCCAAGTGACAACGCCCGACGGTAACAGCGAGGAGTTCAACATCCAAACCGGAGTGCTGCAGGGTGACACCCTAGCCCCCTTCCTTTTTATAACAGTACTGGACTATGCTCTGAGACAAGCTATGAAAGGAAGGGAGCATGAGCTCGGCTTCACTATCACGCCCGGAAGGTCAACGAGAAACCCTGACAGACCTGGACTAAGGTGACGACATCTGCCTGCTATCTGACCACGTAAAGTAGGCACAGGAGCTCTTGTCCAGAGAGGAGTTAGAGTGTGCTAGGGTTGGCCTCATGCTAAATGCAAAGAAAACCGAGGTCATGACCTATGTTATCCCCCAAGAACATCCGCCCCAACAACAACAGAAGGCACTGTGCTAAAGGAGGTCAGTGACTTTAAATACCTGGGCGCATGGGTCGGCTCCACAGAAAAGGACCTTAAGGTGAGGAAAGCAGTAGCCTGGAGAGCTCTTAATGGCATGACCAGTGTGTAGAAATCCAACCTCCCCCGACGCATCAAGATCAGTTTCTTCTCTGCGACTGTGGAGTCCGTTCTCCTCTACGGCTGTGAATGCTGGACACTAAAGCAAGACCTACAGAAGTCCCTGGACGGGTGCTACACCAGAATGTTACGTGTGGTACTGAACATCAACCAGGACGAGCACATTACCAACAAGCGTCTGTACGGGGCACTACCAAGTGTATCAGAAAAGATAGCAGTCAGGAGGATGAGACTAGCCGGCCATTGCCACCGGCACAGAGAATTCCCGGTCAAAAAGCTCGTACTGTGGGAACCAACACACGGGCATTGATCAAGAGGACGTCCCACACCTACCTACGTGGATGTACTATAGAAAGATGCTGGTGCAGAAAGCACAAAGGAGCTGGCCAGATGTATGAAGAACCGAGATGACTGGAGACTCCGATGGAGGGCTCGTCTGAGGACGACGTAGAGAGAGAGAGAGAGAGACCTTTCTGCGTAATGGCATCTACCCCTGGATAGTAGACCTGCCCACTTGTTCAGGAGTCCCGCCACGTGTGACACTCTGAGAGAGAGCAGTCGTGGTTCGCTCCAGATAAGCAGTCTGTGTGCCAGCTCGTGCAGCATACGAGACTTCGTGCCTCCCTGCCTGTTGATATAGCACAGCGTCGACATGTTGTCTGTCCTGACCAACACATGGCCAAGATCACGGCCAGGAGCAGGTAGTTTGTGTTGGGTCTGCCGTCGGCTGTCCCACACACCCCTGGCTATCCTGCCGTTGTAGGTGGCACCCCACCCTGTCAGGCTGGCATCCGTGGTGATCACTACTCTGGGGGTGATCATGCCCATCGTTACGCCTGAGGAGAGAAAACCCGGTTCTCTCCACTGGTCGAGTGCTGCTACACCTTCCCGCGTGACTAGCACTCTGCTGTAGGGACCGTGACTGGGAATCCCCAGTAACGTCATCCACATTTGAAACGGCCTCATGTGCAGCCTCGTCATGTGTATTAGCGGGATGGCCGAGGCCATAAGTCCCATCATCCTCATGCAAGTTCTGAAGGTGACCCTGTGGTCCACTTGGAACTGTCAAAGACATCACTGAAAAGATTGGACCCGCTCTGGCGATAGGCGAGCCGTAAACGATACAGAGTCTAGAGCTATGCCTATAAAAGACGCAGTCTGGGTTGGTATTAACAGCTCTTTTCGTGGTTGATCTTGAAACCTAGTTTCTGTAGATGATCCACTACTCTCCGTGTGTACTGCAACGCCTTGGGTTCCGAGTCTGCCTTCAGTAGCCAGTCATCTATGTACGTGGACAGGCGAATGCCCTCTCTCCGGAAGGGGGCGATCGCGGTGACTGTACATTTGACGAAGACTCTCGGGCTGAGTGACATACCGAAGGGCAGTACCGTGTACTCGTAGACCTTTCCCCTGAATCCGAACCGTAGGAATTTCCTGTGCGGCGGATAAATGGGCATGTGAAAATAAGCGCCCTTTAGGTCGATTGCACTCGCCCTGGCGCGTTTAGGTCCAGGATGGGCCGTAGCCCCCCCCCTCTTTTGGACCAGGAAATAGTGGGAGTAAAACCCGCTGTTGACCTGATGTTGTGGCACCTCAATTATGGCTCTTTTTGCCAGACCCAAGGGGTCGGCCTACATGAGGCTTTGTCGGTCGGTCGGTCGGTCGGTCGGTCGGTCGGTCTGTCCCTCTTTTCCTGTCCTGTCCCTCTTTTCCTCTGCACACACGTCATGCGAAGTCCGGCCATTCGGATTTCAACCACTAGGGGTCTGGCAGTACCAGGTCTCCTGGTTCCCTTGTTTTCTAACAGGGTGAGAACCTCCGCCTGTAGTATGTCGCTCGCCTTGCCCCTCGCTTCTGAGAAAATGATTTTCGCAAAAGCGGGGGGCCTCGATGCGAACTGGAGCCTGTACCCCCTCGAGAGAGTGTGGATGACCCATTGAGAGGCTCCGCACTGGATCCACTCTGGGATTCTCGAAGTGAGAGAAGTACCTACCATTGTGTGCCCGGCCACCTGAGGTGCGAGGTTGCCCTCTGGTGGACGAACAGTGTAAAGACTTTGACTCAAAACCCTGTGGAGAGAATTTACCTTTCTTTCTACTTCGTCCGATTGTCGGCTCTGACCCGCCTCCTGATCGTCTGCCGTGGAGTCAGGAGGTGGTGTCGAGCCTGCCTGAGGGAATTTCTTGTCCCTCTTGCGGAGTTAGCGCAGGTCTGTGTCCCCACAGACCGTGCAGAAATCTGCCCCCTCTCGTAGGCCTCGAGCGGCGTGCTCCCGGCCCAGACAGGCTACACACTGGGTGTGTTTGTCTTGGCCGGACATCAGGCGGCTGCACATCTCACACGTCTTCTGTCAACTGTTGAGGGTCGTGGACCTCACGCTGCGTCTGGTTCCCGAAGCCATGCTCTTCTTGGTGAAGGCGTGGGGGGAAGGGTGGGGAGGTGGACTCGACCCGTGTGGGAGAAAACACGAGATTCTGTCGTGCTTGTCCGAGCGCATACGTTTTGGTAGCTTAGCACTATGGTGGCGAGCGCCACGTGTTGCCCAACCGCTTAGGCTATGGTAGGCTAGCTGGTAGACAGGGCTAGCTATGGTAGTGTAGCAGAACAGCCACGCGGAGTCACCCGATAGCAAGCTAACGATGTGCTGTGCGGTTAGCTGGTGGTTAGCGTAGGCCTGAAACACCGTTAGCTGTGAAGCTAGCGTGTGCTGGGCTAGGCTAGGTAGCAGTCGCACGGAGGCTCGAAGACGCAAGCTGTGAGTTCAGGCTTAACTGTTGTAGATCCGTGTGTTCGTCACCTAGCGGAGAAATAATCAGATCACCTGGATTAAATGCGCCTCGCGGTCAGAGAAATCTATCCTGGCCTGGTGAAGCTCGATAGCAGAGATAATCCTTGAGGTGACTGAGTTGAATAAGTCTGTAGTTCTCAACGAGAAGAAACGAAAAAGGAGGAAGCGGAGGTGTCCTGGGTATTTATTACCACGGAGGGCGGGACCTCCAGACAGGAAAGACATCCAAGTCCAGCCAATCAGAGTATTGCCCGGAGTGTATCAAGTAATGCTTCTATGTTCACCCAGAGGGCGCTTTCCCATAGGCGAGACTCTCGCTCCCTATATCATAAAACCGGGGTTACGGTAGTAACCTATAGTAATGCATAACTATAAACATTTATAACTAGTGTTATGAAGCATTATAAGTGCATTATAATTCATTATGTGATTATAATGCATTATAGACAAGACCTTTAATGTGGTACCTGGTAGGGATAATGTGCTGTTCCACTGAGTTTATAATGCATTATGACCAGCACTTAAAAATGATATTATTATAAGTTACACTTCATAACCCTTGTTATAAGTTGTTATGTATAATTATAAACATCTATAACAACTGTTATAAAGCCTTATAAGTACATTTTGCGTTAAAAATCTAAGTATAGTGTTACCAATTGGTATTGGTATGTTTTTTGAATTTTTTATGATTTTTTGAAAGATAACATGGAAATGGATGGGATTCTGTAATATTTCAATAATTTATTATTAATAATTGCTGCTGTAAAACATATTGATAATGATCCCTGGTGTGCAAGAGACCATGGGGCACATTAATATTTCATAACCTTTGTTATAAGTTGTTATGTATAATTATAAACATCTATAACAACTGTTATAAAGCCTTATAAGTACATTTTGCGTTAAAAATGTAAGTATAGTGTTACCAATTGGTTGCAAAAATAAACTTATGGAAGCAATAATCAGAAAATAATTTAGATTAGATTATGTTGTTGTTATTGTTGGTGTTGGTGTTTTATTTGTAATTCACAATTTACTGTTAATGTAGATGTTGTTCTCTAAGTTTGTGTTTTTGTTCACTAACAAATGTATTATGTTGTACAGCATTTTATGATTTGTATTTTGATGATTTTTGCCTGGACCCCAGTAAGAATAGTCTCCGCTATGGTCTAGACCAGTGTATATCAACCCTGGCAAACGTCCCAATTTTGGGCCGGGGCTACTGCTGAGGTGTGCCGCGCCGTTTGAAGAAGGTTTGAAAAAATATATATTTTTTTTACAATAATAATAATCAGGCATGCAAACAGCCCCGAGGTGAAAAGGGTGACAACATGCAGTTTTTTTCGGGTCAGGTGTCACACTATTGCCCTATTTGGATTAAAAACGGCTAGTGGAAGCTGAAAAGCTACACGTTTGCATGTCTGAATAATGCAAAAACAGAAATATTTGTTTGCATTTGCTTTTTTTCTATATATATATATATATACCGTATATCTAGGTGTGCCCTGGGATTTTTTGGCTATGCCAGGTGTGCCTTGGCACAAAAAAGGTTGATAGACACTGGTCTAGACTAATGGTGATCCTTAATAAACAATGAACAATAAACAATGAACAATATTCAAAATTTACATCGAAATGGATGGGATTCTGTCTTTTTATGATTTTTCGAAAAATAACATTGAAATGGATGGGATTCTGTAATATTTCAATAATTTATTATTAATAATTGCTGCTGTAAAACATATTGATAATCATCCCTGGTGTGCAGGAGACCATGGGAAATAAAACTATTTAGTCCTTGGGTGATAACTATGTTTTTAGATTTTTTTATGATTTTTTGAAAGATAACATTGAAATGGATGGGATTCTGTAATATTTCAATCATTTATTATTAATAATTGCTGCTGTAAAACCTATTGATAATCATCCCTGGTGTGCAGGAGACCAAGGGAAATAAAACTATTTAGTCCTTGGGTGATAACTATGTTTTTTGAATTTTTTAAGATTTTTTGAAAGATAACATGGAAATGGATGGGATTCTGTAATATTTCAATAATTTATTATTAATAATTGCTGCTGTAAAACATATTGATAATGATCCCTGGTGTGCAAGAGACCATGGGGCACATTAATATTTAGTCCTTGGGTGATAACTATGTTTTTTGAATTTTTTATGATTTTTTGAAAGATAACATGGAAATGGATGGGATTCTGTAATATTTCAATAATTTATTATTAATAATTGCTGCTGTAAAACATATTGATAATGATCCCTGGTGTGCAAGAGACCATGGGGCACATTAATATTTAGTCCTTGGGTGATAACTATGTTTTTTGAATTTGTTATGATTGTTTGAAAGATAACATTGAAATGGATGGGATTCTGTAATATTTCAATAATTTATTATTAATAATTGCTGCTGTAAAACATATTGATAATCATCCCTGGTGTGCAAGAGACCATGGGGCACATTAATATTTAGTCCTTGGGTGATAACTATGTTTTTTTAATTTTTTTATATTTTTTGAAAGATAACATTGAAATGGATGGGATTCTGTAATATTTCAATAATTTATTATTAATAATTGCTGCTGTAAAACATATTGATAATCATCCCTGGTGTGCAAGAGACCATGGGGCACATTAATATTTAGTCCTTGGGTGATAACTATGTTTTTTGAATTTGTTATGATTGTTTGAAAGATAACATTGAAATGGATGGGATTCTGTAATATTTCAATAATTTATTATTAATAATTGCTGCTGTAAAACATATTGATAATCATCCCTGGTGTGCAAGAGACCATGGGGCACATTAATATTTAGTCCTTGGGTGATAACTATGTTTTTTAAAATGTTTTATATTTTTTGAAAGATAACATTGAAATGGATGGGATTCTGTAATATTTCAATAATTTATTATTAATAATTGCTGCTGTAAAACATATTGATAATCATCCCTGGTGTGCAAGAGACCATGGGAAATAAAACTATTTAGTCCTTGGGTGATAACTATGTTTTTTGAAGTTTTTAATATTTTTTGAAAGATAACATTGAAATGGATGGGATTCTGTAATATTTCAATCATTTATTATTAATAATTGCTGCTGTAAAACATATTGATAATCATCCCTGGTGTGCAAGAGACCATGGGAAATAAAACTATTTAGTCCTTGGGTGATAACTATGTTTTTAGAATTTTTTATGATTTTTTGAAAGATAACATTGAAATGGATGGGATTCTGTAATATTTCAATAATTTATTATTAATAATTGCTGCTGTAAAACATATTGATAATCATCCCTGGTGTGCAGGAGACCAAGGGAAATAAAACTATTTAGTCCTTGGGTGATAACTATGTTTTTTGATTTTTTTATGATTTTTTGAAAGATAACATGGAAATGGATGGGATTCTGTAATATTTCAATAATTTATTATTAATAATTGCTGCTGTAAAACATATTGATAATGATCCCTGGTGTGCAAGAGACCATGGGGCACATTAATATTTAGTCCTTGGGTGATAACTATGTTTTTTGAATTTTTTTATATTTTTTGAAAGATAACATTGAAATGGATGGGATTCTGTAATATTTCAATCATTTATTATTAATAATTGCTGCTGTAAAACATATTGATAATCATCCCTGGTGTGCAGGAGACCATGGGAAATAAATATATTTAGTCCTTGGGTGATAACTATGTTATTAGAATTTTTTATGATTTTTTGAAAGATAACATTGAAATGGATGGGATTCTGTAATATTTCAATAATTTATTATTAATAATTGCTGCTGTAAAACATATTGATAATCATCCCTGGTGTGCAGGAGACCATGGGAAATAAAACTATTTAGTCCTTGGGTGATAACTATGTTTTTTGATTTTTTTATGATTTTTTGAAAGATAACATTTAAATGGATGGGATTCTGTAATATTTCAATAATTTATTATTAATAATTGCTGCTGTAAAACATATTGATAATCATCCCTGGTGTGCATGAGACCATGGGAAATAAAACTATTTAGTCCTTGGGTGATAACTATGTTTTTTGATTTTTTTATAATTTTTTGAAAGATAACATGGAAATGGATGGGATTCTGTAATATTTCAATAATTTATTATTAATAATTGCTGCTGTAAAACATATTGATAATCATCCCTGGTGTGCAAGAGACCATGGGAAATAAAACTATTTAGTCCTTGGGTGATAACTATGTTTTTAGATTTTTTTATGATTTTTTGAAAGATAACATTTAAATGGATGGGATTCTGTAATATTTCAATAATTTATTATTAATAATTGCTGCTGTAAAACATATTGATAATCATCCCTGGTGTGCATGAGACCATGGGAAATAAAACTATTTAGTCCTTGGGTGATAACTATGTTTTTTGATTTTTTTATAATTTTTTGAAAGATAACATGGAAATGGATGGGATTCTGTAATATTTCAATAATTTATTATTAATAATTGCTGCTGTAAAACATATTGATAATCATCCCTGGTGTGCAAGAGACCATGGGAAATAAAACTATTTAGTCCTTGGGTGATAACTATGTTTTTAGATTTTTTTATGATTTTTTGAAAGATAACATTGAAATGGATGGGATTCTGTAATATTTCAATAATTTATTATTAATAATTGCTGCTGTAAAACATATTGATAATCATCCCTGGTGTGCAGGAGACCAAGGGAAATAAAACTATTTAGTCCTTGAGTGATAACTATGTTTTTTGATTTTTTTATGATTTTTTGAAAGATAACATTGAAATGGATGGGATTCTGTAATATTTCAATAATTTATTATTAATAATTGCTGCTGTAAAACATATTGATAATGATCCCTGGTGTGCAAGAGACCATGGGGCACATTAATATTTAGTCCTTGGGTGATAACTATGTTTTTTGAATTTGTTATGATTGTTTGAAAGATAACATTGAAATGGATGGGATTCTGTAATATTTCAATAATTTATTATTAATAATTGCTGCTGTAAAACATATTGATAATCATCCCTGGTGTGCAAGAGACCATGGGGCACATTAATATTTAGTCCTTGGGTGATAACTATGTTTTTTTTAATTTTTTATATTTTTTGAAAGATAACATTGAAATGGATGGGATTCTGTAATATTTCAATAATTTATTATTAATAATTGCTGCTGTAAAACATATTGATAATCATCCCTGGTGTGCAAGAGACCATGGGAAATAAAACTATTTAGTCCTTGGGTGATAACTATGTTTTTAGAATTTTTTATGATTTTTTGAAAGATAACATTGAAATGGATGGGATTCTGTAATATTTCAATAATTTATTATTAATAATTGCTGCTGTAAAACATATTGATAATCATCCCTGGTGTGCAGGAGACCAAGGGAAATAAAACTATTTAGTCCTTGGGTGATAACTATGTTTTTTGAATTTTTTATGATTTTTTGAAAGATAACATGGAAATGGATGGGATTCTGTAATATTTCAATAATTTATTATTAATAATTGCTGCTGTAAAACATATTGATAATGATCCCTGGTGTGCAAGAGACCATGGGGCACATTAATATTTAGTCCTTGGGTGATAACTATGTTTTTTGAATTTTTTAATATTTTTTGAAAGATAACATTGAAATGGATGGGATTCTGTAATATTTCAATAATTTATTATTAATAATTGCTGCTGTAAAACATATTGATAATCATCCCTGGTGTGCAGGAGACCAAGGGAAATAAAACAATTTAGTCCTTGGGTGATAACTATGTTTTTTGATTTTTTTATGATTTTTTGAAAGATAACATGGAAATGGATGGGATTCTGTAATATTTCAATAATTTATTATTAATAATTGCTGCTGTAAAACATATTGATAATCATCCCTGGTGTGCAAGAGACCATGGGAAATAAAACTATTTAGTCCTTGGGTGATAACTATGTTTTTAGATTTTTTTATGATTTTTTGAAAGATAACATTGAAATGGATGGGATTCTGTAATATTTCAATAATTTATTATTAATAATTGCTGCTGTAAAACATATTGATAATCATCCCTGGTGTGCAGGAGACCAAGGGAAATAAAACTATTTAGTCCTTGAGTGATAACTATGTTTTTTGATTTTTTTATGATTTTTTGAAAGATAACATTGAAATGGATGGGATTCTGTAATATTTCAATAATTTATTATTAATAATTGCTGCTGTAAAACATATTGATAATGATCCCTGGTGTGCAAGAGACCATGGGGCACATTAATATTTAGTCCTTGGGTGATAACTATGTTTTTTGAATTTGTTATGATTGTTTGAAAGATAACATTGAAATGGATGGGATTCTGTAATATTTCAATAATTTATTATTAATAATTGCTGCTGTAAAACATATTGATAATCATCCCTGGTGTGCAAGAGACCATGGGGCACATTAATATTTAGTCCTTGGGTGATAACTATGTTTTTTTTAATTTTTTATATTTTTTGAAAGATAACATTGAAATGGATGGGATTCTGTAATATTTCAATAATTTATTATTAATAATTGCTGCTGTAAAACATATTGATAATCATCCCTGGTGTGCAAGAGACCATGGGAAATAAAACTATTTAGTCCTTGGGTGATAACTATGTTTTTAGAATTTTTTATGATTTTTTGAAAGATAACATTGAAATGGATGGGATTCTGTAATATTTCAATAATTTATTATTAATAATTGCTGCTGTAAAACATATTGATAATCATCCCTGGTGTGCAGGAGACCAAGGGAAATAAAACTATTTAGTCCTTGGGTGATAACTATGTTTTTTGAATTTTTTATGATTTTTTGAAAGATAACATGGAAATGGATGGGATTCTGTAATATTTCAATAATTTATTATTAATAATTGCTGCTGTAAAACATATTGATAATGATCCCTGGTGTGCAAGAGACCATGGGGCACATTAATATTTAGTCCTTGGGTGATAACTATGTTTTTTGAATTTTTTAATATTTTTTGAAAGATAACATTGAAATGGATGGGATTCTGTAATATTTCAATAATTTATTATTAATAATTGCTGCTGTAAAACATATTGATAATCATCCCTGGTGTGCAGGAGACCAAGGGAAATAAAACAATTTAGTCCTTGGGTGATAACTATGTTTTTTGATTTTTTTATGATTTTTTGAAAGATAACATGGAAATGGATGGGATTCTGTAATATTTCAATAATGTATTATTAATAATTGCTGCTGTAAAACATATTGATAATCATCACTGGTGTGCAGGAGACCATGGGAAATAAAACTATTTAGTCCTTGGGTGATAACTATGTTTTTTGATTTTTTTATGATTTTTTGAAAGATAACATTGAAATGGATGGGATTCTGTAATATTTCAATAATTTATTATTAATAATTGCTGCTGTAAAACATATTGATAATCATCCCTGGTGTGCAAGAGACCATGGGGCACATTAATATTTAGTCCTTGGGTGATAACTAAGTTTTTTTAAATTTTTTATATTTTTTGAAAGATAACATTGAAATGGATGGGATTCTGTAATATTTCAATAATTTATTATTAATAATTGCTGCTGTAAAACATATTGATAATCATCCCTGGTGTGCAGGAGACCAAGGGAAATAAAACTATTTAGTCCTTGGGTGATAACTATGTTTTTTGAATTTTTTAATATTTTTTGAAAGATAACATTGAAATGGATGGGATTCTGTAATATTTCAATCATTTATTATTAATAATTGCTGCTGTAAAACATATTGATAATCATCCCTGGTGTGCAGGAGACCATGGGAAATAAATCTATTTAGTCCTTGGGTGATAACTATGTTATTAGATTTTTTTATGATTTTTTGAAAGATAACATTGAAATGGATGGGATTCTGTAATATTTCAATAATTTATTATTAATAATTGCTGCTGTAAAACATATTGATAATCATCCCTGGTGTGCAAGAGACCATGGGAAATAAAACTATTTAGTCCTTGGGTGATAACTATGTTTTTAGAATTTGTTATGATTTTTTGAAAGATAACATTGAAATGGATGGGATTCTGTAATATTTCAATCATTTATTATTAATAATTGCTGCTGTAAAACATATTGATAATGATCCCTGGTGTGCAAGAGACCATGGGGCACATTAATATTTAGTCCTTGGGTGATAACTATGTTTTTTGAATTTTTTATGATTTTTTGAAAGATAACATGGAAATGGATGGGATTCTGTAATATTTCAATAATTTATTATTAATAATTGCTGCTGTAAAACATATTGATAATCATCCCTGGTGTGCAGGAGACCAAGGGAAATAAAACTATTTAGTCCTTGAGTGATAACTATGTTTTTAGATTTTTTTATGATTTTTTGAAAGATAACATTGAAATGGATGGGATTCTGTAATATTTCAATCATTTATTATTAATAATTGCTGCTGTAAAACCTATTGATAATCATCCCTGGTGTGCAGGAGACCAAGGGAAATAAAACTATTTAGTCCTTGGGTGATAACTATGTTTTTTGAATTTTTTAAGATTTTTTGAAAGATAACATGGAAATGGATGGGATTCTGTAATATTTCAATAATTTATTATTAATAATTGCTGCTGTAAAACATATTGATAATGATCCCTGGTGTGCAAGAGACCATGGGGCACATTAATATTTAGTCCTTGGGTGATAACTATGTTTTTTGAATTTTTTATGATTTTTTGAAAGATAACATGGAAATGGATGGGATTCTGTAATATTTCAATAATTTATTATTAATAATTGCTGCTGTAAAACATATTGATAATGATCCCTGGTGTGCAAGAGACCATGGGGCACATTAATATTTAGTCCTTGGGTGATAACTATGTTTTTTGAATTTGTTATGATTGTTTGAAAGATAACATTGAAATGGATGGGATTCTGTAATATTTCAATAATTTATTATTAATAATTGCTGCTGTAAAACATATTGATAATCATCCCTGGTGTGCAAGAGACCATGGGGCACATTAATATTTAGTCCTTGGGTGATAACTATGTTTTTTTAATTTTTTTATATTTTTTGAAAGATAACATTGAAATGGATGGGATTCTGTAATATTTCAATAATTTATTATTAATAATTGCTGCTGTAAAACATATTGATAATCATCCCTGGTGTGCAAGAGACCATGGGGCACATTAATATTTAGTCCTTGGGTGATAACTATGTTTTTTGAATTTGTTATGATTGTTTGAAAGATAACATTGAAATGGATGGGATTCTGTAATATTTCAATAATTTATTATTAATAATTGCTGCTGTAAAACATATTGATAATCATCCCTGGTGTGCAAGAGACCATGGGGCACATTAATATTTAGTCCTTGGGTGATAACTATGTTTTTTAAAATTTTTTATATTTTTTGAAAGATAACATTGAAATGGATGGGATTCTGTAATATTTCAATAATTTATTATTAATAATTGCTGCTGTAAAACATATTGATAATCATCCCTGGTGTGCAAGAGACCATGGGAAATAAAACTATTTAGTCCTTGGGTGATAACTATGTTTTTTGAAGTTTTTAATATTTTTTGAAAGATAACATTGAAATGGATGGGATTCTGTAATATTTCAATCATTTATTATTAATAATTGCTGCTGTAAAACATATTGATAATCATCCCTGGTGTGCAAGAGACCATGGGAAATAAAACTATTTAGTCCTTGGGTGATAACTATGTTTTTAGAATTTTTTATGATTTTTTGAAAGATAACATTGAAATGGATGGGATTCTGTAATATTTCAATAATTTATTATTAATAATTGCTGCTGTAAAACATATTGATAATCATCCCTGGTGTGCAGGAGACCAAGGGAAATAAAACTATTTAGTCCTTGGGTGATAACTATGTTTTTTGATTTTTTTATGATTTTTTGAAAGATAACATGGAAATGGATGGGATTCTGTAATATTTCAATAATTTATTATTAATAATTGCTGCTGTAAAACATATTGATAATGATCCCTGGTGTGCAAGAGACCATGGGGCACATTAATATTTAGTCCTTGGGTGATAACTATGTTTTTTGAATTTTTTTATATTTTTTGAAAGATAACATTGAAATGGATGGGATTCTGTAATATTTCAATCATTTATTATTAATAATTGCTGCTGTAAAACATATTGATAATCATCCCTGGTGTGCAGGAGACCATGGGAAATAAATATATTTAGTCCTTGGGTGATAACTATGTTATTAGAATTTTTTATGATTTTTTGAAAGATAACATTGAAATGGATGGGATTCTGTAATATTTCAATAATTTATTATTAATAATTGCTGCTGTAAAACATATTGATAATCATCCCTGGTGTGCAGGAGACCATGGGAAATAAAACTATTTAGTCCTTGGGTGATAACTATGTTTTTTGATTTTTTTATGATTTTTTGAAAGATAACATTTAAATGGATGGGATTCTGTAATATTTCAATAATTTATTATTAATAATTGCTGCTGTAAAACATATTGATAATCATCCCTGGTGTGCATGAGACCATGGGAAATAAAACTATTTAGTCCTTGGGTGATAACTATGTTTTTTGATTTTTTTATAATTTTTTGAAAGATAACATGGAAATGGATGGGATTCTGTAATATTTCAATAATTTATTATTAATAATTGCTGCTGTAAAACATATTGATAATCATCCCTGGTGTGCAAGAGACCATGGGAAATAAAACTATTTAGTCCTTGGGTGATAACTATGTTTTTAGATTTTTTTATGATTTTTTGAAAGATAACATTTAAATGGATGGGATTCTGTAATATTTCAATAATTTATTATTAATAATTGCTGCTGTAAAACATATTGATAATCATCCCTGGTGTGCATGAGACCATGGGAAATAAAACTATTTAGTCCTTGGGTGATAACTATGTTTTTTGATTTTTTTATAATTTTTTGAAAGATAACATGGAAATGGATGGGATTCTGTAATATTTCAATAATTTATTATTAATAATTGCTGCTGTAAAACATATTGATAATCATCCCTGGTGTGCAAGAGACCATGGGAAATAAAACTATTTAGTCCTTGGGTGATAACTATGTTTTTAGATTTTTTTATGATTTTTTGAAAGATAACATTGAAATGGATGGGATTCTGTAATATTTCAATAATTTATTATTAATAATTGCTGCTGTAAAACATATTGATAATCATCCCTGGTGTGCAGGAGACCAAGGGAAATAAAACTATTTAGTCCTTGAGTGATAACTATGTTTTTTGATTTTTTTATGATTTTTTGAAAGATAACATTGAAATGGATGGGATTCTGTAATATTTCAATAATTTATTATTAATAATTGCTGCTGTAAAACATATTGATAATGATCCCTGGTGTGCAAGAGACCATGGGGCACATTAATATTTAGTCCTTGGGTGATAACTATGTTTTTTGAATTTGTTATGATTGTTTGAAAGATAACATTGAAATGGATGGGATTCTGTAATATTTCAATAATTTATTATTAATAATTGCTGCTGTAAAACATATTGATAATCATCCCTGGTGTGCAAGAGACCATGGGGCACATTAATATTTAGTCCTTGGGTGATAACTATGTTTTTTTTAATTTTTTATATTTTTTGAAAGATAACATTGAAATGGATGGGATTCTGTAATATTTCAATAATTTATTATTAATAATTGCTGCTGTAAAACATATTGATAATCATCCCTGGTGTGCAAGAGACCATGGGAAATAAAACTATTTAGTCCTTGGGTGATAACTATGTTTTTAGAATTTTTTATGATTTTTTGAAAGATAACATTGAAATGGATGGGATTCTGTAATATTTCAATAATTTATTATTAATAATTGCTGCTGTAAAACATATTGATAATCATCCCTGGTGTGCAGGAGACCAAGGGAAATAAAACTATTTAGTCCTTGGGTGATAACTATGTTTTTTGAATTTTTTATGATTTTTTGAAAGATAACATGGAAATGGATGGGATTCTGTAATATTTCAATAATTTATTATTAATAATTGCTGCTGTAAAACATATTGATAATGATCCCTGGTGTGCAAGAGACCATGGGGCACATTAATATTTAGTCCTTGGGTGATAACTATGTTTTTTGAATTTTTTAATATTTTTTGAAAGATAACATTGAAATGGATGGGATTCTGTAATATTTCAATAATTTATTATTAATAATTGCTGCTGTAAAACATATTGATAATCATCCCTGGTGTGCAGGAGACCAAGGGAAATAAAACAATTTAGTCCTTGGGTGATAACTATGTTTTTTGATTTTTTTATGATTTTTTGAAAGATAACATGGAAATGGATGGGATTCTGTAATATTTCAATAATGTATTATTAATAATTGCTGCTGTAAAACATATTGATAATCATCACTGGTGTGCAGGAGACCATGGGAAATAAAACTATTTAGTCCTTGGGTGATAACTATGTTTTTTGATTTTTTTATGATTTTTTGAAAGATAACATTGAAATGGATGGGATTCTGTAATATTTCAATAATTTATTATTAATAATTGCTGCTGTAAAACATATTGATAATCATCCCTGGTGTGCAAGAGACCATGGGGCACATTAATATTTAGTCCTTGGGTGATAACTAAGTTTTTTTAAATTTTTTATATTTTTTGAAAGATAACATTGAAATGGATGGGATTCTGTAATATTTCAATAATTTATTATTAATAATTGCTGCTGTAAAACATATTGATAATCATCCCTGGTGTGCAGGAGACCAAGGGAAATAAAACTATTTAGTCCTTGGGTGATAACTATGTTTTTTGAATTTTTTAATATTTTTTGAAAGATAACATTGAAATGGATGGGATTCTGTAATATTTCAATCATTTATTATTAATAATTGCTGCTGTAAAACATATTGATAATCATCCCTGGTGTGCAGGAGACCATGGGAAATAAATCTATTTAGTCCTTGGGTGATAACTATGTTATTAGATTTTTTTATGATTTTTTGAAAGATAACATTGAAATGGATGGGATTCTGTAATATTTCAATAATTTATTATTAATAATTGCTGCTGTAAAACATATTGATAATCATCCCTGGTGTGCAAGAGACCATGGGAAATAAAACTATTTAGTCCTTGGGTGATAACTATGTTTTTAGAATTTGTTATGATTTTTTGAAAGATAACATTGAAATGGATGGGAT
This sequence comes from Gymnoscopelus braueri, assembly GCF_963280865.1. Classification (NCBI taxonomy): domain Eukaryota; kingdom Metazoa; phylum Chordata; class Actinopteri; order Myctophiformes; family Myctophidae; genus Gymnoscopelus; species Gymnoscopelus braueri. The sequence goes on from NC_137614.1 coordinate 53,268,518, forward strand.
TCTGTAATATTTCAATCATTTATTATTAATAATTGCTGCTGTAAAACATATTGATAATGATCCCTGGTGTGCAAGAGACCATGGGGCACATTAATATTTAGTCCTTGGGTGATAACTATGTTTTTTGAATTTTTTATGATTTTTTGAAAGATAACATGGAAATGGATGGGATTCTGTAATATTTCAATAATTTATTATTAATAATTGCTGCTGTAAAACATATTGATAATCATCACTGGTGTGCAGGAGACCATGGGAAATAAAACTATTTAGTCCTTGGGTGATAACTATGTTTTTTGATTTTTTTATGATTTTTTGAAAGATAACATTGAAATGGATGGGATTCTGTAATATTTCAATAATTTATTATTAATAGTTGCTGCTGTAAAACATATTGATAATCATCCCTGGTGTGCAAGAGACCATGGGGCACATTAATATTTAGTCCTTGGGTGATAACTATGTTTTTTGAAGTTTTTAATATTTTTTGAAACATAACATTGAAATGGATGGGATTCTGTAATATTTCAATCATTTATTATTAATAATTGCTGCTGTAAAACATATTGATAATCATCCCTGGTGTGCAGGAGACCATGGGAAATAAATCTATTTAGTCCTTGGGTGATAACTATGTTATTAGATTTTTTTATGATTTTTTGAAAGATAACATTGAAATGGATGGGATTCTGTAATATTTCAATAATTTATTATTAATAATTGCTGCTGTAAAACATATTGATAATCATCCCTGGTGTGCAAGAGACCATGGGGCACATTAATATTTAGTCCTTGGGTGATAACTATGTTTTTTGAAGTTTTTAATATTTTTTGAAAGATAACATTGAAATGGATGGGATTCTGTAATATTTCAATCATTTATTATTAATAATTGCTGCTGTAAAACATATTGATAATCATCCCTGGTGTGCAGGAGACCATGGGAAATAAATCTATTTAGTCCTTGGGTGATAACTATGTTATTAGATTTTTTTATGATTTTTTGAAAGATAACATTGAAATGGATGGGATTCTGTAATATTTCAATAATTTATTATTAATAATTGCTGCTGTAAAACATATTGATAATCATCCCTGGTGTGCAAGAGACCATGGGAAATAAAACTATTTAGTCCTTGGGTGATAACTATGTTTTTAGAATTTTTTATGATTTTTTGAAAGATAACATTGAAATGGATGGGATTCTGTAATATTTCAATAATTTATTATTAATAATTGCTGCTGTAAAACATATTGATAATCATCCCTGGTGTGCAGGAGACCAAGGGAAATAAAACTATTTAGTCCTTGGGTGATAACTATGTTTTTTGATTTTTTTATGATTTTTTGAAAGATAACATGGAAATGGATGGGATTCTGTAATATTTCAATAATTTATTATTAATAATTGCTGCTGTAAAACATATTGATAATGATCCCTGGTGTGCAAGAGACCATGGGGCACATTAATATTTAGTCCTTGGGTGATAACTATGTTTTTTGAATTTTTTAATATTTTTTGAAAGATAACATTGAAATGGATGGGATTCTGTAATATTTCAATCATTTATTATTAATAATTGCTGCTGTAAAACATATTGATAATCATCCCTGGTGTGCAGGAGACCATGGGAAATAAATATATTTAGTCCTTGGGTGATAACTATGTTATTAGAAGTTTTTATGATTTTTTGAAAGATAACATTGAAATGGATGGGATTCTGTAATATTTCAATAATTTATTATTAATAATTGCTGCTGTAAAACATATTGATAATCATCCCTGGTGTGCAGGAGACCATGGGAAATAAAACTATTTAGTCCTTGGGTGATAACTATGTTTTTTGATTTTTTTATGATTTTTTGAAAGATAACATTTAAATGGATGGGATTCTGTAATATTTCAATAATTTATTATTAATAATTGCTGCTGTAAAACATATTGATAATCATCCCTGGTGTGCATGAGACCATGGGAAATAAAACTATTTAGTCCTTGGGTGATAACTATGTTTTTTGATTTTTTTATAATTTTTTGAAAGATAACATGGAAATGGATGGGATTCTGTAATATTTCAATACTTTATTATTAATAATTGCTGCTGTAAAACATATTGATAATGATCCCTGGTGTGCAAGAGACCATGGGGCACATTAATATTTAGTCCTTGGGTGATAACTATGTTTTTTGAATTTTTTTATTTTTTTTTGAAAGATAACATTGAAATGGATGGGATTCTGTAATATTTCAATAATTTATTATTAATAATTGCTGCTGTAAAACATATTGATAATCATCCCTGGTGTGCAGGAGACTATGGGGCACATTACTATTTAGTCCTTGGGTGATAACTATGTTTTTACAATTTTTTATGATTTTTCGAAAGATTCCTTGAAATGGATGGGATTCTGTAATATTTCAATACTTTATTAATAATAATTGCTGCTGTAAAACATATTGATAATCATCCCTGGTGTGCAGGAGACCAAGGGAAATAAAACTATTTAGTCCTTGGGTGATAACTATGTTTTTTGAATTTTTTATGATTTTTTGAAAGATAACATGGAATTGGATGGGATTCTGTAATATTTCAATAATTTATTATTAATAATTGCTGCTGTAAAACATATTGATAATGATCCCTGGTGTGCAAGAGACCATGGGGCACATTAATATTTAGTCCTTGGGTGATAACTATGTTTTTTAATTTTTTTTATATTTTTTGAAAGATAACATTGAAATGGATGGGATTCTGTAATATTTCAATAATTTATTATTAATAATTTGCTGCTGTAAAACATATTGATAATGATCCCTGGTGTGCAAGAGACCATGGGGCACATTAATATTTAGTCCTTGGGTGATAACTATGTTTTTTGAATTTTTTAATATTTTTTGAAAGATAACATTGAAATGGATGGGATTCTGTAATATTTCAATAATTTATTATTAATAATTGCTGCTGTAAAACCTATTGATAATCATCCCTGGTGTGCAGGAGACCAAGGGAAATAAAACTATTTAGTCCTTGGGTGATAACTATGTTTTTTGAATTTTTTAATATTTTTTGAAAGATAACATTGAAATGGATGGGATTCTGTAATATTTCAATCATTTATTATTAATAATTGCTGCTGTAAAACATATTGATAATCATCCCTGGTGTGCATGAGACCATGGGAAATAAAACTATTTAGTCCTTGGGTGATAACTATGTTTTTTGAATTTTTTAATATTTTTTGAAAGATAACATTGAAATGGATGGGATTCTGTAATATTTCAATAATTTATTATTAATAATTGCTGCTGTAAAACATATTGATAATCATCCCTGGTGTGCAGGAGACCAAGGGAAATAAAACTATTTAGTCCTTGGGTGATAACTATGTTTTTTGAATTTTTTATGATTTTTTGAAAGATAACATGGAAATGGATGGGATTCTGTAATATTTCAATAATTTATTATTAATAATTGCTGCTGTAAAACATATTGATAATGATCCCTGGTGTGCAAGAGACCATGGGGCACATTAATATTTAGTCCTTGGGTGATAACTATGTTTTTTAATTTTTTTTATATTTTTTGAAAGATAACATTGAAATGGATGGGATTCTGTAATATTTCAATAATTTATTATTAATAATTTGCTGCTGTAAAACATATTGATAATGATCCCTGGTGTGCAAGAGACCATGGGGCACATTAATATTTAGTCCTTGGGTGATAACTATGTTTTTTGAATTTTTTAATATTTTTTGAAAGATAACATTGAAATGGATGGGATTCTGTAATATTTCAATAATTTATTATTAATAATTGCTGCTGTAAAACCTATTGATAATCATCCCTGGTGTGCAGGAGACCAAGGGAAATAAAACTATTTAGTCCTTGGGTGATAACTATGTTTTTTGAATTTTTTAATATTTTTTGAAAGATAACATTGAAATGGATGGGATTCTGTAATATTTCAATCATTTATTATTAATAATTGCTGCTGTAAAACATATTGATAATCATCCCTGGTGTGCATGAGACCATGGGAAATAAAACTATTTAGTCCTTGGGTGATAACTATGTTTTTTGAATTTTTTAATATTTTTTGAAAGATAACATTGAAATGGATGGGATTCTGTAATATTTCAATAATTTATTATTAATAATTGCTGCTGTAAAACATATTGATAATCATCCCTGGTGTGCAGGAGACCAAGGGAAATAAAACTATTTAGTCCTTGGGTGATAACTATGTTTTTTGGGCGGTGAAACCGCCCCTATAAGTGAGATTTGGAAAAATGTACATTTTCCTGCGCTGTGATCTGGGCCCAGGAAATTAGTAGAATTATCCTGCGCTGTGATTGGCCAATCACAATCTATTCAGGACTGTGATTGGCCAGTGTCACATGACACATGTGCATAGCCCTATATAAGCAACCATAACTTGAAAAAAACCAAATATTTGTTTTTTTCAAGTTATGGTTTCGTCCATCATAAAGAGTGTTTCAATAAATGTATTTATCTTTTGTACATGATTGGTTGACTCCATTCAGTATTGTGATTAGCTAGCAAGACACCGCCCACTTCACACAGGGTGTGATTTTTGATTTTTTTATGATTTTTTGAAAGATAACATTGAAATGGATGGGATTCTGTAATATTTCAATAATTTATTATTAATAATTGCTGCTGTAAAACATATTGATAATCATCCCTGGTGTGCAGGAGACCAAGGGAAATAAAACTATTTAGTCCTTGGGTGATAACTATGTTTTTTGAATTTTTTATGATTTTTTGAAAGATAACATGGAAATGGATGGGATTCTGTAATATTTCAATAATTTATTATTAATAATTGCTGCTGTAAAACATATTGATAATGATCCCTGGTGTGCAAGAGACCATGGGGCACATTAATATTTAGTCCTTGGGTGATAACTATGTTTTTTGAATTTTTTATGATCTTTCGAAAAATAACATTGAAATGAATGGGATTCTGTAATATTTCAATAATTTATTATTAATAATTGCTGCTGTAAAACATATTGATAATCATCCCTGGTGTGCAGAAGACCATGGGAAATAAAACTATTTAGTCCTTGGGTGATAACTATGTTTTTTGATTTTTTTATGATTTTTTGAAAGATAACATTGAAATGGATGGGATTCTGTAATATTTCAATAATTTATTAATAATAATTGCTACTGTAAAACATATTGATAATCATCCCTGGTGTGCAGGAGACCATGGGGCACATTACTATTTAGTCCTTGGGTGATAACTATGTTTTTAGATTTTTTTTATGATTTTTTGAAAGATAACATTTAAATGGATGGGATTCTGTAATATTTCAATAATTTATTATTAATAATTGCTGCTGTAAAACATATTGATAATGATCCCTGGTGTGCAAGAGACCATGGGGCACATTAATATTTAGTCCTTGGGTGATAACTATGTTTTTTGAATTTTTTAATATTTTTTGAAAGATAACATTGAAATGGATGGGATTCTGTAATATTTCAATAATTTATTATTAATAATTGCTGCTGTAAAACATATTGATAATCATCCCTGGTGTGCATGAGACCATGGGAAATAAAACTATTTAGTCCTTGGGTGATAACTATGTTTTTTGAATTTTTTAATATTTTTTGAAAGATAACATTGAAATGGATGGGATTCTGTAATATTTCAATAATTTATTATTAATAATTGCTGCTGTAAAACATATTGATAATCATCCCTGGTGTGCAGGAGACCAAGGGAAATAAAACTATTTAGTCCTTGGGTGATAACTATGTTTTTTGATTTTTTTATGATTTTTTGAAAGATAACATTGAAATGGATGGGATTCTGTAATATTTCAATAATTTATTATTAATAATTGCTGCTGTAAAACATATTGATAATGATCCCTGGTGTGCAAGAGACCATGGGGCACATTAATATTTAGTCCTTGGGTGATAACTATGTTTTTTAAATTTTTTAATATTTTTTGAAAGATAACATTGAAATGGATGGGATTCTGTAATATTTCAATAATTTATTATTAATAATTGCTGCTGTAAAACATATTGATAATCATCCCTGGTGTGCATGAGACCATGGGAAATAAAACTATTTAGTCCTTGGGTGATAACTATGTTTTTTGAATTTTTTAATATTTTTTGAAAGATAACATTGAAATGGATGGGATTCTGTAATATTTCAATCATTTATTATTAATAATTGCTGCTGTAAAACATATTGATAATCATCCCTGGTGTGCATGAGACCATGGGAAATAAAACTATTTAGTCCTTGGGTGATAACTATGTTTTTTGAATTTTTTAATATTTTTTGAAAGATAACATTGAAATGGATGGGATTCTGTAATATTTCAATAATTTATTATTAATAATTGCTGCTGTAAAACATATTGATAATCATCCCTGGTGTGCAGGAGACCAAGGGAAATAAAACTATTTAGTCCTTGGGTGATAACTATGTTTTTTGAATTTTTTATGATTTTTTGAAAGATAACATGGAAATGGATGGGATTCTGTAATATTTCAATAATTTATTATTAATAATTGCTGCTGTAAAACATATTGATAATGATCCCTGGTGTGCAAGAGACCATGGGGCACATTAATATTTAGTCCTTGGGTGATAACTATGTTTTTTAAATTTTTTTATATTTTTTGAAAGATAACATTGAAATGGATGGGATTCTGTAATATTTCAATAATTTATTATTAATAATTTGCTGCTGTAAAACATATTGATAATGATCCCTGGTGTGCAAGAGACCATGGGGCACATTAATATTTAGTCCTTGGGTGATAACTATGTTTTTTGATTTTTTTATGATTTTTTGAAAGATAACATTGAAATGGATGGGATTCTGTAATATTTCAATCATTTATTATTAATAATTGCTGCTGTAAAACATATTGATAATCATCCCTGGTGTGCAAGAGACCATGGGAAATAAAACTATTTAGTCCTTGGGTGATAACTATGTTTTTTGAATTTTTTAATATTTTTTGAAAGATAACATTGAAATGGATGGGATTCTGTAATATTTCAATAATTTATTATTAATAATTGCTGCTGTAAAACATATTGATAATCATCCCTGGTGTGCAGGAGACCAAGGGAAATAAAACTATTTAGTCCTTGGGTGATAACTATGTTTTTTGAATTTTTTATGATTTTTTGAAAGATAACATGGAAATGGATGGGATTCTGTAATATTTCAATAATTTATTATTAATAATTGCTGCTGTAAAACATATTGATAATGATCCCTGGTGTGCAAGAGACCATGGGGCACATTAATATTTAGTCCTTGGGTGATAACTATGTTTTTTAAATTTTTTTATATTTTTTGAAAGATAACATTGAAATGGATGGGATTCTGTAATATTTCAATAATTTATTATTAATAATTTGCTGCTGTAAAACATATTGATAATGATCCCTGGTGTGCAAGAGACCATGGGGCACATTAATATTTAGTCCTTGGGTGATAACTATGTTTTTTGATTTTTTTATGATTTTTTGAAAGATAACATTGAAATGGATGGGATTCTGTAATATTTCAATCATTTATTATTAATAATTGCTGCTGTAAAACATATTGATAATCATCCCTGGTGTGCAAGAGACCATGGGAAATAAAACTATTTAGTCCTTGGGTGATAACTATGTTTTTTGAATTTTTTAATATTTTTTGAAAGATAACATTGAAATGGATGGGATTCTGTAATATTTCAATAATTTATTATTAATAATTGCTGCTGTAAAACATATTGATAATCATCCCTGGTGTGCAGGAGACCAAGGGAAATAAAACTATTTAGTCCTTGGGTGATAACTATGTTTTTTGAATTTTTTATGATTTTTTGAAAGATAACATGGAAATGGATGGGATTCTGTAATATTTCAATAATTTATTATTAATAATTGCTGCTGTAAAACATATTGATAATGATCCCTGGTGTGCAAGAGACCATGGGGCACATTAATATTTAGTCCTTGGGTGATAACTATGTTTTTTAAATTTTTTTATATTTTTTGAAAGATAACATTGAAATGGATGGGATTCTGTAATATTTCAATAATTTATTATTAATAATTTGCTGCTGTAAAACATATTGATAATGATCCCTGGTGTGCAAGAGACCATGGGGCACATTAATATTTAGTCCTTGGGTGATAACTATGTTTTTTGAATTTTTTAATATTTTTTGAAAGATAACATTGAAATGGATGGGATTCTGTAATATTTCAATAATTTATTATTAATAATTGCTGCTGTAAAACCTATTGATAATCATCCCTGGTGTGCAGGAGACCAAGGGAAATAAAACTATTTAGTCCTTGGGTGATAACTATGTTTTTTGAATTTTTTATGATTTTTTGAAAGATAACATGGAAATGGATGGGATTCTGTAATATTTCAATAATTTATTATTAATAATTGCTGCTGTAAAACATATTGATAATGATCCCTGGTGTGCAAGAGACCATGGGGCACATTAATATTTAGTCCTTGGGTGATAACTATGTTTTTTAAATTTTTTTATATTTTTTGAAAGATAACATTGAAATGGATGGGATTCTGTAATATTTCAATAATTTATTATTAATAATTTGCTGCTGTAAAACATATTGATAATGATCCCTGGTGTGCAAGAGACCATGGGGCACATTAATATTTAGTCCTTGGGTGATAACTATGTTTTTTGATTTTTTTATGATTTTTTGAAAGATAACATTGAAATGGATGGGATTCTGTAATATTTCAATCATTTATTATTAATAATTGCTGCTGTAAAACATATTGATAATCATCCCTGGTGTGCAAGAGACCATGGGAAATAAAACTATTTAGTCCTTGGGTGATAACTATGTTTTTTGAATTTTTTAATATTTTTTGAAAGATAACATTGAAATGGATGGGATTCTGTAATATTTCAATAATTTATTATTAATAATTGCTGCTGTAAAACATATTGATAATCATCCCTGGTGTGCAGGAGACCAAGGGAAATAAAACTATTTAGTCCTTGGGTGATAACTATGTTTTTTGAATTTTTTATGATTTTTTGAAAGATAACATGGAAATGGATGGGATTCTGTAATATTTCAATAATTTATTATTAATAATTGCTGCTGTAAAACATATTGATAATGATCCCTGGTGTGCAAGAGACCATGGGGCACATTAATATTTAGTCCTTGGGTGATAACTATGTTTTTTAATTTTTTTTATATTTTTTGAAAGATAACATTGAAATGGATGGGATTCTGTAATATTTCAATAATTTATTATTAATAATTTGCTGCTGTAAAACATATTGATAATGATCCCTGGTATGCAAGAGACCATGGGGCACATTAATATTTAGTCCTTGGGTGATAACTATGTTTTTTGATTTTTTTATGATTTTTTGAAAGATAACATTGAAATGGATGGGATTCTGTAATATTTCAATCATTTATTATTAATAATTGCTGCTGTAAAACATATTGATAATCATCCCTGGTGTGCAAGAGACCATGGGAAATAAAACTATTTAGTCCTTGGGTGATAACTATGTTTTTTGAATTTTTTAATATTTTTTGAAAGATAACATTGAAATGGATGGGATTCTGTAATATTTCAATAATTTATTATTAATAATTGCTGCTGTAAAACATATTGATAATCATCCCTGGTGTGCAGGAGACCAAGGGAAATAAAACTATTTAGTCCTTGGGTGATAACTATGTTTTTTGAATTTTTTATGATTTTTTGAAAGATAACATGGAAATGGATGGGATTCTGTAATATTTCAATAATTTATTATTAATAATTGCTGCTGTAAAACATATTGATAATGATCCCTGGTGTGCAAGAGACCATGGGGCACATTAATATTTAGTCCTTGGGTGATAACTATGTTTTTTAAATTTTTTTATATTTTTTGAAAGATAACATTGAAATGGATGGGATTCTGTAATATTTCAATAATTTATTATTAATAATTTGCTGCTGTAAAACATATTGATAATGATCCCTGGTGTGCAAGAGACCATGGGGCACATTAATATTTAGTCCTTGGGTGATAACTATGTTTTTTGAATTTTTTAATATTTTTTGAAAGATAACATTGAAATGGATGGGATTCTGTAATATTTCAATAATTTATTATTAATAATTGCTGCTGTAAAACCTATTGATAATCATCCCTGGTGTGCAGGAGACCAAGGGAAATAAAACTATTTAGTCCTTGGGTGATAACTATGTTTTTTGAATTTTTTAATATTTTTTGAAAGATAACATTGAAATGGATGGGATTCTGTAATATTTCAATCATTTATTATTAATAATTGCTGCTGTAAAACATATTGATAATCATCCCTGGTGTGCATGAGACCATGGGAAATAAAACTATTTAGTCCTTGGGTGATAACTATGTTTTTTGAATTTTTTAATATTTTTTGAAAGATAACATTGAAATGGATGGGATTCTGTAATATTTCAATAATTTATTATTAATAATTGCTGCTGTAAAACATATTGATAATCATCCCTGGTGTGCAGGAGACCAAGGGAAATAAAACTATTTAGTCCTTGGGTGATAACTATGTTTTTTGGGCGGTGAAACCGCCCCTATAAGTGAGATTTGGAAAAATGTACATTTTCCTGCGCTGTGATCTGGGCCCAGGAAATTAGTAGAATTATCCTGCGCTGTGATTGGCCAATCACAATCTATTCAGGACTGTGATTGGCCAGTGTCACATGACACATGTGCATAGCCCTATATAAGCAACCATAACTTGAAAAAAACCAAATATTTGTTTTTTTCAAGTTATGGTTTCGTCCATCATAAAGAGTGTTTCAATAAATGTATTTATCTTTTGTACATGATTGGTTGACTCCATTCAGTATTGTGATTAGCTAGCAAGACACCGCCCACTTCACACAGGGTGTGATTTTTGATTTTTTTATGATTTTTTGAAAGATAACATTGAAATGGATGGGATTCTGTAATATTTCAATAATTTATTATTAATAATTGCTGCTGTAAAACATATTGATAATCATCCCTGGTGTGCAGGAGACCAAGGGAAATAAAACTATTTAGTCCTTGGGTGATAACTATGTTTTTTGAATTTTTTATGATTTTTTGAAAGATAACATGGAAATGGATGGGATTCTGTAATATTTCAATAATTTATTATTAATAATTGCTGCTGTAAAACATATTGATAATGATCCCTGGTGTGCAAGAGACCATGGGGCACATTAATATTTAGTCCTTGGGTGATAACTATGTTTTTTGAATTTTTTATGATCTTTCGAAAAATAACATTGAAATGAATGGGATTCTGTAATATTTCAATAATTTATTATTAATAATTGCTGCTGTAAAACATATTGATAATCATCCCTGGTGTGCAGAAGACCATGGGAAATAAAACTATTTAGTCCTTGGGTGATAACTATGTTTTTTGATTTTTTTATGATTTTTTGAAAGATAACATTGAAATGGATGGGATTCTGTAATATTTCAATAATTTATTAATAATAATTGCTACTGTAAAACATATTGATAATCATCCCTGGTGTGCAGGAGACCATGGGGCACATTACTATTTAGTCCTTGGGTGATAACTATGTTTTTAGATTTTTTTTATGATTTTTTGAAAGATAACATTTAAATGGATGGGATTCTGTAATATTTCAATAATTTATTATTAATAATTGCTGCTGTAAAACATATTGATAATGATCCCTGGTGTGCAAGAGACCATGGGGCACATTAATATTTAGTCCTTGGGTGATAACTATGTTTTTTGAATTTTTTATGATTTTTTGAAAGATAACATGGAAATGGATGGGATTCTGTAATATTTCAATAATTTATTATTAATAATTGCTGCTGTAAAACATATTGATAATGATCCCTGGTGTGCAAGAGACCATGGGGCACATTAATATTTAGTCCTTGGGTGATAACTATGTTTTTTAAATTTTTTTATATTTTTTGAAAGATAACATTGAAATGGATGGGATTCTGTAATATTTCAATAATTTATTATTAATAATTTGCTGCTGTAAAACATATTGATAATGATCCCTGGTGTGCAAGAGACCATGGGGCACATTAATATTTAGTCCTTGGGTGATAACTATGTTTTTTGAATTTTTTAATATTTTTTGAAAGATAACATTGAAATGGATGGGATTCTGTAATATTTCAATAATTTATTATTAATAATTGCTGCTGTAAAACCTATTGATAATCATCCCTGGTGTGCAGGAGACCAAGGGAAATAAAACTATTTAGTCCTTGGGTGATAACTATGTTTTTTGAATTTTTTAATATTTTTTGAAAGATAACATTGAAATGGATGGGATTCTGTAATATTTCAATCATTTATTATTAATAATTGCTGCTGTAAAACATATTGATAATCATCCCTGGTGTGCATGAGACCATGGGAAATAAAACTATTTAGTCCTTGGGTGATAACTATGTTTTTTGAATTTTTTAATATTTTTTGAAAGATAACATTGAAATGGATGGGATTCTGTAATATTTCAATAATTTATTATTAATAATTGCTGCTGTAAAACATATTGATAATCATCCCTGGTGTGCAGGAGACCAAGGGAAATAAAACTATTTAGTCCTTGGGTGATAACTATGTTTTTTGGGCGGTGAAACCGCCCCTATAAGTGAGATTTGGAAAAATGTACATTTTCCTGCGCTGTGATCTGGGCCCAGGAAATTAGTAGAATTATCCTGCGCTGTGATTGGCCAATCACAATCTATTCAGGACTGTGATTGGCCAGTGTCACATGACACATGTGCATAGCCCTATATAAGCAACCATAACTTGAAAAAAACCAAATATTTGTTTTTTTCAAGTTATGGTTTCGTCCATCATAAAGAGTGTTTCAATAAATGTATTTATCTTTTGTACATGATTGGTTGACTCCATTCAGTATTGTGATTAGCTAGCAAGACACCGCCCACTTCACACAGGGTGTGATTTTTGATTTTTTTATGATTTTTTGAAAGATAACATTGAAATGGATGGGATTCTGTAATATTTCAATAATTTATTATTAATAATTGCTGCTGTAAAACATATTGATAATCATCCCTGGTGTGCAGGAGACCAAGGGAAATAAAACTATTTAGTCCTTGGGTGATAACTATGTTTTTTGAATTTTTTATGATTTTTTGAAAGATAACATGGAAATGGATGGGATTCTGTAATATTTCAATAATTTATTATTAATAATTGCTGCTGTAAAACATATTGATAATGATCCCTGGTGTGCAAGAGACCATGGGGCACATTAATATTTAGTCCTTGGGTGATAACTATGTTTTTTGAATTTTTTATGATCTTTCGAAAAATAACATTGAAATGAATGGGATTCTGTAATATTTCAATAATTTATTATTAATAATTGCTGCTGTAAAACATATTGATAATCATCCCTGGTGTGCAGAAGACCATGGGAAATAAAACTATTTAGTCCTTGGGTGATAACTATGTTTTTTGATTTTTTTATGATTTTTTGAAAGATAACATTGAAATGGATGGGATTCTGTAATATTTCAATAATTTATTAATAATAATTGCTACTGTAAAACATATTGATAATCATCCCTGGTGTGCAGGAGACCATGGGGCACATTACTATTTAGTCCTTGGGTGATAACTATGTTTTTAGATTTTTTTTATGATTTTTTGAAAGATAACATTTAAATGGATGGGATTCTGTAATATTTCAATAATTTATTATTAATAATTGCTGCTGTAAAACATATTGATAATGATCCCTGGTGTGCAAGAGACCATGGGGCACATTAATATTTAGTCCTTGGGTGATAACTATGTTTTTTGAATTTTTTAATATTTTTTGAAAGATAACATTGAAATGGATGGGATTCTGTAATATTTCAATAATTTATTATTAATAATTGCTGCTGTAAAACATATTGATAATCATCCCTGGTGTGCATGAGACCATGGGAAATAAAACTATTTAGTCCTTGGGTGATAACTATGTTTTTTGAATTTTTTAATATTTTTTGAAAGATAACATTGAAATGGATGGGATTCTGTAATATTTCAATAATTTATTATTAATAATTGCTGCTGTAAAACATATTGATAATCATCCCTGGTGTGCAGGAGACCAAGGGAAATAAAACTATTTAGTCCTTGGGTGATAACTATGTTTTTTGATTTTTTTATGATTTTTTGAAAGATAACATTGAAATGGATGGGATTCTGTAATATTTCAATAATTTATTATTAATAATTGCTGCTGTAAAACATATTGATAATGATCCCTGGTGTGCAAGAGACCATGGGGCACATTAATATTTAGTCCTTGGGTGATAACTATGTTTTTTAAATTTTTTAATATTTTTTGAAAGATAACATTGAAATGGATGGGATTCTGTAATATTTCAATAATTTATTATTAATAATTGCTGCTGTAAAACATATTGATAATCATCCCTGGTGTGCATGAGACCATGGGAAATAAAACTATTTAGTCCTTGGGTGATAACTATGTTTTTTGAATTTTTTAATATTTTTTGAAAGATAACATTGAAATGGATGGGATTCTGTAATATTTCAATCATTTATTATTAATAATTGCTGCTGTAAAACATATTGATAATCATCCCTGGTGTGCATGAGACCATGGGAAATAAAACTATTTAGTCCTTGGGTGATAACTATGTTTTTTGAATTTTTTAATATTTTTTGAAAGATAACATTGAAATGGATGGGATTCTGTAATATTTCAATAATTTATTATTAATAATTGCTGCTGTAAAACATATTGATAATCATCCCTGGTGTGCAGGAGACCAAGGGAAATAAAACTATTTAGTCCTTGGGTGATAACTATGTTTTTTGAATTTTTTATGATTTTTTGAAAGATAACATGGAAATGGATGGGATTCTGTAATATTTCAATAATTTATTATTAATAATTGCTGCTGTAAAACATATTGATAATGATCCCTGGTGTGCAAGAGACCATGGGGCACATTAATATTTAGTCCTTGGGTGATAACTATGTTTTTTAAAATTTTTTATATTTTTTGAAAGATAACATTGAAATGGATGGGATTCTGTAATATTTCAATAATTTATTATTAATAATTTGCTGCTGTAAAACATATTGATAATGATCCCTGGTGTGCAAGAGACCATGGGGCACATTAATATTTAGTCCTTGGGTGATAACTATGTTTTTTGATTTTTTTATGATTTTTTGAAAGATAACATTGAAATGGATGGGATTCTGTAATATTTCAATCATTTATTATTAATAATTGCTGCTGTAAAACATATTGATAATCATCCCTGGTGTGCAAGAGACCATGGGAAATAAAACTATTTAGTCCTTGGGTGATAACTATGTTTTTTGAATTTTTTAATATTTTTTGAAAGATAACATTGAAATGGATGGGATTCTGTAATATTTCAATAATTTATTATTAATAATTGCTGCTGTAAAACATATTGATAATCATCCCTGGTGTGCAGGAGACCAAGGGAAATAAAACTATTTAGTCCTTGGGTGATAACTATGTTTTTTGAATTTTTTATGATTTTTTGAAAGATAACATGGAAATGGATGGGATTCTGTAATATTTCAATAATTTATTATTAATAATTGCTGCTGTAAAACATATTGATAATGATCCCTGGTGTGCAAGAGACCATGGGGCACATTAATATTTAGTCCTTGGGTGATAACTATGTTTTTTAATTTTTTTTATATTTTTTGAAAGATAACATTGAAATGGATGGGATTCTGTAATATTTCAATAATTTATTATTAATAATTTGCTGCTGTAAAACATATTGATAATGATCCCTGGTGTGCAAGAGACCATGGGGCACATTAATATTTAGTCCTTGGGTGATAACTATGTTTTTTGATTTTTTTATGATTTTTTGAAAGATAACATTGAAATGGATGGGATTCTGTAATATTTCAATCATTTATTATTAATAATTGCTGCTGTAAAACATATTGATAATCATCCCTGGTGTGCAAGAGACCATGGGAAATAAAACTATTTAGTCCTTGGGTGATAACTATGTTTTTTGAATTTTTTAATATTTTTTGAAAGATAACATTGAAATGGATGGGATTCTGTAATATTTCAATAATTTATTATTAATAATTGCTGCTGTAAAACATATTGATAATCATCCCTGGTGTGCAGGAGACCAAGGGAAATAAAACTATTTAGTCCTTGGGTGATAACTATGTTTTTTGAATTTTTTATGATTTTTTGAAAGATAACATGGAAATGGATGGGATTCTGTAATATTTCAATAATTTATTATTAATAATTGCTGCTGTAAAACATATTGATAATGATCCCTGGTGTGCAAGAGACCATGGGGCACATTAATATTTAGTCCTTGGGTGATAACTATGTTTTTTAAATTTTTTTATATTTTTTGAAAGATAACATTGAAATGGATGGGATTCTGTAATATTTCAATAATTTATTATTAATAATTTGCTGCTGTAAAACATATTGATAATGATCCCTGGTGTGCAAGAGACCATGGGGCACATTAATATTTAGTCCTTGGGTGATAACTATGTTTTTTGAATTTTTTAATATTTTTTGAAAGATAACATTGAAATGGATGGGATTCTGTAATATTTCAATAATTTATTATTAATAATTGCTGCTGTAAAACCTATTGATAATCATCCCTGGTGTGCAGGAGACCAAGGGAAATAAAACTATTTAGTCCTTGGGTGATAACTATGTTTTTTGAATTTTTTAATATTTTTTGAAAGATAACATTGAAATGGATGGGATTCTGTAATATTTCAATCATTTATTATTAATAATTGCTGCTGTAAAACATATTGATAATCATCCCTGGTGTGCATGAGACCATGGGAAATAAAACTATTTAGTCCTTGGGTGATAACTATGTTTTTTGAATTTTTTAATATTTTTTGAAAGATAACATTGAAATGGATGGGATTCTGTAATATTTCAATAATTTATTATTAATAATTGCTGCTGTAAAACATATTGATAATCATCCCTGGTGTGCAGGAGACCAAGGGAAATAAAACTATTTAGTCCTTGGGTGATAACTATGTTTTTTGGGCGGTGAAACCGCCCCTATAAGTGAGATTTGGAAAAATGTACATTTTCCTGCGCTGTGATCTGGGCCCAGGAAATTAGTAGAATTATCCTGCGCTGTGATTGGCCAATCACAATCTATTCAGGACTGTGATTGGCCAGTGTCACATGACACATGTGCATAGCCCTATATAAGCAACCATAACTTGAAAAAAACCAAATATTTGTTTTTTTCAAGTTATGGTTTCGTCCATCATAAAGAGTGTTTCAATAAATGTATTTATCTTTTGTACATGATTGGTTGACTCCATTCAGTATTGTGATTAGCTAGCAAGACACCGCCCACTTCACACAGGGTGTGATTTTTGATTTTTTTATGATTTTTTGAAAGATAACATTGAAATGGATGGGATTCTGTAATATTTCAATAATTTATTATTAATAATTGCTGCTGTAAAACATATTGATAATCATCCCTGGTGTGCAGGAGACCAAGGGAAATAAAACTATTTAGTCCTTGGGTGATAACTATGTTTTTTGAATTTTTTATGATTTTTTGAAAGATAACATGGAAATGGATGGGATTCTGTAATATTTCAATAATTTATTATTAATAATTGCTGCTGTAAAACATATTGATAATGATCCCTGGTGTGCAAGAGACCATGGGGCACATTAATATTTAGTCCTTGGGTGATAACTATGTTTTTTGAATTTTTTATGATCTTTCGAAAAATAACATTGAAATGAATGGGATTCTGTAATATTTCAATAATTTATTATTAATAATTGCTGCTGTAAAACATATTGATAATCATCCCTGGTGTGCAGAAGACCATGGGAAATAAAACTATTTAGTCCTTGGGTGATAACTATGTTTTTTGATTTTTTTATGATTTTTTGAAAGATAACATTGAAATGGATGGGATTCTGTAATATTTCAATAATTTATTAATAATAATTGCTACTGTAAAACATATTGATAATCATCCCTGGTGTGCAGGAGACCATGGGGCACATTACTATTTAGTCCTTGGGTGATAACTATGTTTTTAGATTTTTTTTATGATTTTTTGAAAGATAACATTTAAATGGATGTGATTCTGTAATATTTCAATAATTTATTATTAATAATTGCTGCTGTAAAACATATTGATAATGATCCCTGGTGTGCAAGAGACCATGGGGCACATTAATATTTAGTCCTTGGGTGATAACTATGTTTTTTGAATTTTTTAATATTTTTTGAAAGATAACATTGAAATGGATGGGATTCTGTAATATTTCAATAATTTATTATTAATAATTGCTGCTGTAAAACATATTGATAATCATCCCTGGTGTGCATGAGACCATGGGAAATAAAACTATTTAGTCCTTGGGTGATAACTATGTTTTTTGAATTTTTTAATATTTTTTGAAAGATAACATTGAAATGGATGGGATTCTGTAATATTTCAATAATTTATTATTAATAATTGCTGCTGTAAAACATATTGATAATCATCCCTGGTGTGCAGGAGACCAAGGGAAATAAAACTATTTAGTCCTTGGGTGATAACTATGTTTTTTGATTTTTTTATGATTTTTTGAAAGATAACATTGAAATGGATGGGATTCTGTAATATTTCAATAATTTATTATTAATAATTGCTGCTGTAAAACATATTGATAATGATCCCTGGTGTGCAAGAGACCATGGGGCACATTAATATTTAGTCCTTGGGTGATAACTATGTTTTTTAAATTTTTTAATATTTTTTGAAAGATAACATTGAAATGGATGGGATTCTGTAATATTTCAATAATTTATTATTAATAATTGCTGCTGTAAAACATATTGATAATCATCCCTGGTGTGCATGAGACCATGGGAAATAAAACTATTTAGTCCTTGGGTGATAACTATGTTTTTTGAATTTTTTAATATTTTTTGAAAGATAACATTGAAATGGATGGGATTCTGTAATATTTCAATCATTTATTATTAATAATTGCTGCTGTAAAACATATTGATAATCATCCCTGGTGTGCATGAGACCATGGGAAATAAAACTATTTAGTCCTTGGGTGATAACTATGTTTTTTGAATTTTTTAATATTTTTTGAAAGATAACATTGAAATGGATGGGATTCTGTAATATTTCAATAATTTATTATTAATAATTGCTGCTGTAAAACATATTGATAATCATCCCTGGTGTGCAGGAGACCAAGGGAAATAAAACTATTTAGTCCTTGGGTGATAACTATGTTTTTTGAATTTTTTATGATTTTTTGAAAGATAACATGGAAATGGATGGGATTCTGTAATATTTCAATAATTTATTATTAATAATTGCTGCTGTAAAACATATTGATAATGATCCCTGGTGTGCAAGAGACCATGGGGCACATTAATATTTAGTCCTTGGGTGATAACTATGTTTTTTAAAAATTTTTATATTTTTTGAAAGATAACATTGAAATGGATGGGATTCTGTAATATTTCAATAATTTATTATTAATAATTTGCTGCTGTAAAACATATTGATAATGATCCCTGGTGTGCAAGAGACCATGGGGCACATTAATATTTAGTCCTTGGGTGATAACTATGTTTTTTGATTTTTTTATGATTTTTTGAAAGATAACATTGAAATGGATGGGATTCTGTAATATTTCAATCATTTATTATTAATAATTGCTGCTGTAAAACATATTGATAATCATCCCTGGTGTGCAAGAGACCATGGGAAATAAAACTATTTAGTCCTTGGGTGATAACTATGTTTTTTGAATTTTTTAATATTTTTTGAAAGATAACATTGAAATGGATGGGATTCTGTAATATTTCAATAATTTATTATTAATAATTGCTGCTGTAAAACATATTGATAATCATCCCTGGTGTGCAGGAGACCAAGGGAAATAAAACTATTTAGTCCTTGGGTGATAACTATGTTTTTTGAATTTTTTATGATTTTTTGAAAGATAACATGGAAATGGATGGGATTCTGTAATATTTCAATAATTTATTATTAATAATTGCTGCCGTAAAACATATTGATAATGATCCCTGGTGTGCAAGAGACCATGGGGCACATTAATATTTAGTCCTTGGGTGATAACTATGTTTTTTGAATTTTTTATGATCTTTCGAAAAATAACATTGAAATGAATGGGATTCTGTAATATTTCAATAATTTATTATTAATAATTGCTGCTGTAAAACATATTGATAATCATCCCTGGTGTGCAGAAGACCATGGGAAATAAAACTATTTAGTCCTTGGGTGATAACTATGTTTTTTGATTTTTTTATGATTTTTTGAAAGATAACATTGAAATGGATGGGATTCTGTAATATTTCAATAATGTATTAATAATAATTGCTACTGTAAAACATATTGATAATCATCCCTGGTGTGCAGGAGACCATGGGGCACATTACTATTTAGTCCTTGGGTGATAACTATGTTTTTAGATTTTTTTTATGATTTTTTGAAAGATAACATTTAAATGGATGGGATTCTGTAATATTTCAATAATTTATTATTAATAATTGCTGCTGTAAAACATATTGATAATGATCCCTGGTGTGCAAGAGACCATGGGGCACATTAATATTTAGTCCTTGGGTGATAACTATGTTTTTTGAATTTTTTAATATTTTTTGAAAGATAACATTGAAATGGATGGGATTCTGTAATATTTCAATAATTTATTATTAATAATTGCTGCTGTAAAACATATTGATAATCATCCCTGGTGTGCATGAGACCATGGGAAATAAAACTATTTAGTCCTTGGGTGATAACTATGTTTTTTGAATTTTTTAATATTTTTTGAAAGATAACATTGAAATGGATGGGATTCTGTAATATTTCAATAATTTATTATTAATAATTGCTGCTGTAAAACATATTGATAATGATCCCTGGTGTGCAAGAGACCATGGGGCACATTAATATTTAGTCCTTGGGTGATAACTATGTTTTTTGAATTTGTTATGATTTTTTGAAAGATAACATTGAAATGGATGGGATTCTGTAATATTTCAATAATTTATTATTAATAATTGCTGCTGTAAAACATATTGATAATCATCCCTGGTGTGCATGAGACCATGGGAAATAAAACTATTTAGTCCTTGGGTGATAACTATGTTTTTTGAATTTTTTAATATTTTTTGAAAGATAACATTGAAATGGATGGGATTCTGTAATATTTCAATAATTTATTATTAATAATTGCTGCTGTAAAACATATTGATAATCATCCCTGGTGTGCAGGAGACCAAGGGAAATAAAACTATTTAGTCCTTGGGTGATAACTATGTTTTTTGAATTTTTTATGATTTTTTGAAAGATAACATGGAAATGGATGGGATTCTGTAATATTTCAATAATTTATTATTAATAATTGCTGCTGTAAAACATATTGATAATGATCCCTGGTGTGCAAGAGACCATGGGGCACATTAATATTTAGTCCTTGGGTGATAACTATGTTTTTTGAATTTTTTATGATCTTTCGAAAAATAACATTGAAATGAATGGGATTCTGTAATATTTCAATAATTTATTATTAATAATTGCTGCTGTAAAACATATTGATAATCATCCCTGGTGTGCAGAAGACCATGGGAAATAAAACTATTTAGTCCTTGGGTGATAACTATGTTTTTTGATTTTTTTATGATTTTTTGAAAGATAACATTGAAATGGATGGGATTCTGTAATATTTCAATAATTTATTAATAATAATTGCTACTGTAAAACATATTGATAATCATCCCTGGTGTGCAGGAGACCATGGGGCACATTACTATTTAGTCCTTGGGTGATAACTATGTTTTTAGATTTTTTTTATGATTTTTTGAAAGATAACATTTAAATGGATGGGATTCTGTAATATTTCAATAATTTATTATTAATAATTGCTGCTGTAAAACATATTGATAATGATCCCTGGTGTGCAAGAGACCATGGGGCACATTAATATTTAGTCCTTGGGTGATAACTATGTTTTTTGAATTTTTTAATATTTTTTGAAAGATAACATTGAAATGGATGGGATTCTGTAATATTTCAATAATTTATTATTAATAATTGCTGCTGTAAAACATATTGATAATCATCCCTGGTGTGCATGAGACCATGGGAAATAAAACTATTTAGTCCTTGGGTGATAACTATGTTTTTTGATTTTTTTAATATTTTTTGAAAGATAACATTGAAATGGATGGGATTCTGTAATATTTCAATAATTTATTATTAATAATTGCTGCTGTAAAACATATTGATAATCATCCCTGGTGTGCAGGAGACCAAGGGAAATAAAACTATTTAGTCCTTGGGTGATAACTATGTTTTTTGATTTTTTTATGATTTTTTGAAAGATAACATTGAAATGGATGGGATTCTGTAATATTTCAATAATTTATTATTAATAATTGCTGCTGTAAAACATATTGATAATGATCCCTGGTGTGCAAGAGACCATGGGGCACATTAATATTTAGTCCTTGGGTGATAACTATGTTTTTTAAATTTTTTAATATTTTTTGAAAGATAACATTGAAATGGATGGGATTCTGTAATATTTCAATAATTTATTATTAATAATTGCTGCTGTAAAACATATTGATAATCATCCCTGGTGTGCATGAGACCATGGGAAATAAAACTATTTAGTCCTTGGGTGATAACTATGTTTTTTGAATTTTTTAATATTTTTTGAAAGATAACATTGAAATGGATGGGATTCTGTAATATTTCAATCATTTATTATTAATAATTGCTGCTGTAAAACATATTGATAATCATCCCTGGTGTGCATGAGACCATGGGAAATAAAACTATTTAGTCCTTGGGTGATAACTATGTTTTTTGAATTTTTTAATATTTTTTGAAAGATAACATTGAAATGGATGGGATTCTGTAATATTTCAATAATTTATTATTAATAATTGCTGCTGTAAAACATATTGATAATCATCCCTGGTGTGCAGGAGACCAAGGGAAATAAAACTATTTAGTCCTTGGGTGATAACTATGTTTTTTGAATTTTTTATGATTTTTTGAAAGATAACATGGAAATGGATGGGATTCTGTAATATTTCAATAATTTATTATTAATAATTGCTGCTGTAAAACATATTGATAATGATCCCTGGTGTGCAAGAGACCATGGGGCACATTAATATTTAGTCCTTGGGTGATAACTATGTTTTTTAAAAATTTTTATATTTTTTGAAAGATAACATTGAAATGGATGGGATTCTGTAATATTTCAATAATTTATTATTAATAATTTGCTGCTGTAAAACATATTGATAATGATCCCTGGTGTGCAAGAGACCATGGGGCACATTAATATTTAGTCCTTGGGTGATAACTATGTTTTTTGATTTTTTTATGATTTTTTGAAAGATAACATTGAAATGGATGGGATTCTGTAATATTTCAATCATTTATTATTAATAATTGCTGCTGTAAAACATATTGATAATCATCCCTGGTGTGCAAGAGACCATGGGAAATAAAACTATTTAGTCCTTGGGTGATAACTATGTTTTTTGAATTTTTTAATATTTTTTGAAAGATAACATTGAAATGGATGGGATTCTGTAATATTTCAATCATTTATTATTAATAATTGCTGCTGTAAAACATATTGATAATCATCCCTGGTGTGCAGGAGACCAAGGGAAATAAAACTATTTAGTCCTTGGGTGATAACTATGTTTTTTGAATTTTTTATGATTTTTTGAAAGATAACATGGAAATGGATGGGATTCTGTAATATTTCAATAATTTATTATTAATAATTGCTGCCGTAAAACATATTGATAATGATCCCTGGTGTGCAAGAGACCATGGGGCACATTAATATTTAGTCCTTGGGTGATAACTATGTTTTTTGAATTTTTTATGATCTTTCGAAAAATAACATTGAAATGAATGGGATTCTGTAATATTTCAATAATTTATTATTAATAATTGCTGCTGTAAAACATATTGATAATCATCCCTGGTGTGCAGAAGACCATGGGAAATAAAACTATTTAGTCCTTGGGTGATAACTATGTTTTTTGATTTTTTTATGATTTTTTGAAAGATAACATTGAAATGGATGGGATTCTGTAATATTTCAATAATGTATTAATAATAATTGCTACTGTAAAACATATTGATAATCATCCCTGGTGTGCAGGAGACCATGGGGCACATTACTATTTAGTCCTTGGGTGATAACTATGTTTTTAGATTTTTTTTATGATTTTTTGAAAGATAACATTTAAATGGATGGGATTCTGTAATATTTCAATAATTTATTATTAATAATTGCTGCTGTAAAACATATTGATAATGATCCCTGGTGTGCAAGAGACCATGGGGCACATTAATATTTAGTCCTTGGGTGATAACTATGTTTTTTGAATTTTTTAATATTTTTTGAAAGATAACATTGAAATGGATGGGATTCTGTAATATTTCAATAATTTATTATTAATAATTGCTGCTGTAAAACATATTGATAATCATCCCTGGTGTGCATGAGACCATGGGAAATAAAACTATTTAGTCCTTGGGTGATAACTATGTTTTTTGAATTTTTTAATATTTTTTGAAAGATAACATTGAAATGGATGGGATTCTGTAATATTTCAATAATTTATTATTAATAATTGCTGCTGTAAAACATATTGATAATGATCCCTGGTGTGCAAGAGACCATGGGGCACATTAATATTTAGTCCTTGGGTGATAACTATGTTTTTTGAATTTGTTATGATTTTTTGAAAGATAACATTGAAATGGATGGGATTCTGTAATATTTCAATAATTTATTATTAATAATTGCTGCTGTAAAACATATTGATAATCATCCCTGGTGTGCATGAGACCATGGGAAATAAAACTATTTAGTCCTTGGGTGATAACTATGTTTTTTGAATTTTTTAATATTTTTTGAAAGATAACATTGAAATGGATGGGATTCTGTAATATTTCAATAATTTATTATTAATAATTGCTGCTGTAAAACATATTGATAATCATCCCTGGTGTGCAGGAGACCAAGGGAAATAAAACTATTTAGTCCTTGGGTGATAACTATGTTTTTTGATTTTTTTATGATTTTTTGAAAGATAACATTGAAATGAATGGGATTCTGTAATATTTCAATAATGTATTATTAATAATTGCTGCTGTAAAACATATTGATAATGATCCCTGGTGTGCAAGAGACCATGGGGCACATTAATATTTAGTCCTTGGGTGATAACTATGTTTTTTGAATTTTTTAATATTTTTTTAAAGATAACATTGAAATGGATGGGATTCTGTAATATTTCAATCATTTATTATTAATAATTGCTGCTGTAAAACATATTGATAATCATCCCTGGTGTGCAGGAGACCATGGGAAATAAATCTATTTAGTCCTTGGGTGATAACTATGTTATTAGATTTTTTTATGATTTTTTGAAAGATAACATTGAAATGGATGGGATTCTGTAATATTTCAATAATTTATTATTAATAATTGCTGCTGTAAAACATATTGATAATCATCCCTGGTGTGCAAGAGACCATGGGAAATAAAACTATTTAGTCCTTGGGTGATAACTATGTTTTTAGAATTTTTTATGATTTTTTGAAAGATAACATTGAAATGGATGGGATTCTGTAATATTTCAATAATTTATTATTAATAATTGCTGCTGTAAAACATATTGATAATCATCCCTGGTGTGCAGGAGACCATGGGAAATAATACTATTTAGTCCTTGGGTGATAACTATTTTTTTAGATTTTTTTATGATTTTTTGAAAGATAACATGGAAATGGATGGGATTCTGTAATATTTCAATAATTTATTATTAATAATTGCTGCTGTAAAACATATTGATAATCATCCCTGGTGTGCAGGAGACCAAGGGAAATAAAACTATTTAGTCCTTGGGTGATAACTATGTTTTTTGAATTTTTTATGATTTTTTGAAAGATAACATGGAAATGGATGGGATTCTGTAATATTTCAATAATTTATTATTAATAATTGCTGCTGTAAAACATATTGATAATGATCCCTGGTGTGCAAGAGACCATGGGGCACATTAATATTTAGTCCTTGGGTGATAACTATGTTTTTTGAATTTTTTAATATTTTTTGAAAGATAACATTGAAATGGATGGGATTCTGTAATATTTCAATAATTTATTATTAATAATTGCTGCTGTAAAACATATTGATAATCATCCCTGGTGTGCATGAGACCATGGGAAATAAAACTATTTAGTCCTTGGGTGATAACTATGTTTTTTGAATTTTTTAATATTTTTTGAAAGATAACATTGAAATGGATGGGATTCTGTAATATTTCAATAATTTATTATTAATAATTGCTGCTGTAAAACATATTGATAATGATCCCTGGTGTGCAAGAGACCATGGGGCACATTAATATTTAGTCCTTGGGTGATAACTATGTTTTTTGAATTTGTTATGATTTTTTGAAAGATAACATTGAAATGGATGGGATTCTGTAATATTTCAATAATTTATTATTAATAATTGCTGCTGTAAAACATATTGATAATCATCCCTGGTGTGCATGAGACCATGGGAAATAAAACTATTTAGTCCTTGGGTGATAACTATGTTTTTTGAATTTTTTAATATTTTTTGAAAGATAACATTGAAATGGATGGGATTCTGTAATATTTCAATAATTTATTATTAATAATTGCTGCTGTAAAACATATTGATAATCATCCCTGGTGTGCAGGAGACCAAGGGAAATAAAACTATTTAGTCCTTGGGTGATAACTATGTTTTTTGATTTTTTTATGATTTTTTGAAAGATAACATTGAAATGAATGGGATTCTGTAATATTTCAATAATGTATTATTAATAATTGCTGCTGTAAAACATATTGATAATGATCCCTGGTGTGCAAGAGACCATGGGGCACATTAATATTTAGTCCTTGGGTGATAACTATGTTTTTTGAATTTTTTAATATTTTTTTAAAGATAACATTGAAATGGATGGGATTCTGTAATATTTCAATCATTTATTATTAATAATTGCTGCTGTAAAACATATTGATAATCATCCCTGGTGTGCAGGAGACCATGGGAAATAAATCTATTTAGTCCTTGGGTGATAACTATGTTATTAGATTTTTTTATGATTTTTTGAAAGATAACATTGAAATGGATGGGATTCTGTAATATTTCAATAATTTATTATTAATAATTGCTGCTGTAAAACATATTGATAATCATCCCTGGTGTGCAAGAGACCATGGGAAATAAAACTATTTAGTCCTTGGGTGATAACTATGTTTTTAGAATTTTTTATGATTTTTTGAAAGATAACATTGAAATGGATGGGATTCTGTAATATTTCAATAATTTATTATTAATAATTGCTGCTGTAAAACATATTGATAATCATCCCTGGTGTGCAGGAGACCATGGGAAATAATACTATTTAGTCCTTGGGTGATAACTATTTTTTTTTTAATTTTTTATGATTTTTGGAAAGATAACATTGAAATGGATGGGATTCTGTAATATTTCAATAATGTATTATTAATAATTGCTGCTGTAAAACATATTGATAATCATCCCTGGTGTGCAAGAGACCATGGGAAATAATACTATTTAGTCCTTGGGTGATAACTATTTTTTTTAAATTTTTTTATGATTTTTGGAAAGATAACATTGAAATGGATGGGATTCTGTAATATTTCAATAATGTATTATTAATAATTGCTGCTGTAAAACATATTGATAATCATCCCTGGTGTGCAAGAGACCATGGGAAATAATACTATTTAGTCCTTGGGTGATAACTATGTTTTTTGAATTTGTTATGATTTTTTGAAAGATAACATTGAAATGGATGGGATTCTGTAATATTTCAATACTTTATTATTAATAATTGCTGCTGTAAAACATATTGATAATCATCCCTGGTGTGCAAGAGACCATGGGGCACATTAATATTTAGTCCTTGGGTGATAACTATGTTTTTTGAATTTTTTATGATTTTTCGAAAAATAACATTGAAATGGATGGGATTCTTTAATATTTCAATAATTTATTATTAATAATTGCTGCTGTAAAACATATTGATACTCATCCCTGGTGTGCAGGAGACCATGGGGCACATTAATATTTAGTCCTTGGGTGACAGCTATGTTTTTTGAATTTCTTATTATTTTTCGAAAGATTACATGGAAATGGATGGGATTCTGTAATATTTTAATAATGTATTATTAATAATTGGTACAGTAAAACATATTGGTAATAATCACATATTGTAAAGGACACACATGGGCACAATAACATTTAGTTGCTGGGTGATAACTCTGTTTTTAGATTTTTTTTATGATTTTCCCAAAAGATTCATTGAACTGTATGGGATTCTGTAATATTTCAATATTTTATTATTAATAATTTGTCCAGTAAAACATTTTGGTAATCATCACAGACGAGAACATTAGACACAAACAATGTTTTTAGATTGTTTTATTACATTTTTACATGTATATATTGAAGTGACTGGGATTTACGATTTCATTGAACGCACCATCAGTTCGCCTAACGTACAAGGCCACGTAGCTGCGCAGGAATATTTGAAGCGCGGCTAGTGCGACTGTCTCTCTCTGAAGTGCGGCCAGCGTCACCGCAGTGATTTTTTGGCTATGCCAGGTGTGCCTTGGCACAAAAAAGGTTGATAGACACTGGTCTAGACTAATGGTGATCCTTAATAAACAATGAACAATAAACAATGAACAATATTCAAAATTTACATCGAAATGGATGGGATTCTGTCTTTTTATGATTTTTCGAAAAATAACATTGAAATGGATGGGATTCTGTAATATTTCAATAATTTATTATTAATAATTGCTGCTGTAAAACATATTGATAATCATCCCTGGTGTGCAGGAGACCATGGGAAATAAAACTATTTAGTCCTTGGGTGATAACTATGTTTTTAGATTTTTTTATGATTTTTTGAAAGATAACATTGAAATGGATGGGATTCTGTAATATTTCAATCATTTATTATTAATAATTGCTGCTGTAAAACCTATTGATAATCATCCCTGGTGTGCAGGAGACCAAGGGAAATAAAACTATTTAGTCCTTGGGTGATAACTATGTTTTTTGAATTTTTTAAGATTTTTTGAAAGATAACATGGAAATGGATGGGATTCTGTAATATTTCAATAATTTATTATTAATAATTGCTGCTGTAAAACATATTGATAATGATCCCTGGTGTGCAAGAGACCATGGGGCACATTAATATTTAGTCCTTGGGTGATAACTATGTTTTTTGAATTTTTTATGATTTTTTGAAAGATAACATGGAAATGGATGGGATTCTGTAATATTTCAATAATTTATTATTAATAATTGCTGCTGTAAAACATATTGATAATGATCCCTGGTGTGCAAGAGACCATGGGGCACATTAATATTTAGTCCTTGGGTGATAACTATGTTTTTTGAATTTGTTATGATTGTTTGAAAGATAACATTGAAATGGATGGGATTCTGTAATATTTCAATAATTTATTATTAATAATTGCTGCTGTAAAACATATTGATAATCATCCCTGGTGTGCAAGAGACCATGGGGCACATTAATATTTAGTCCTTGGGTGATAACTATGTTTTTTTAATTTTTTTATATTTTTTGAAAGATAACATTGAAATGGATGGGATTCTGTAATATTTCAATAATTTATTATTAATAATTGCTGCTGTAAAACATATTGATAATCATCCCTGGTGTGCAAGAGACCATGGGGCACATTAATATTTAGTCCTTGGGTGATAACTATGTTTTTTGAATTTGTTATGATTGTTTGAAAGATAACATTGAAATGGATGGGATTCTGTAATATTTCAATAATTTATTATTAATAATTGCTGCTGTAAAACATATTGATAATCATCCCTGGTGTGCAAGAGACCATGGGGCACATTAATATTTAGTCCTTGGGTGATAACTATGTTTTTTAAAAATTTTTATATTTTTTGAAAGATAACATTGAAATGGATGGGATTCTGTAATATTTCAATAATTTATTATTAATAATTGCTGCTGTAAAACATATTGATAATCATCCCTGGTGTGCAAGAGACCATGGGAAATAAAACTATTTAGTCCTTGGGTGATAACTATGTTTTTTGAAGTTTTTAATATTTTTTGAAAGATAACATTGAAATGGATGGGATTCTGTAATATTTCAATCATTTATTATTAATAATTGCTGCTGTAAAACATATTGATAATCATCCCTGGTGTGCAAGAGACCATGGGAAATAAAACTATTTAGTCCTTGGGTGATAACTATGTTTTTAGAATTTTTTATGATTTTTTGAAAGATAACATTGAAATGGATGGGATTCTGTAATATTTCAATAATTTATTATTAATAATTGCTGCTGTAAAACATATTGATAATCATCCCTGGTGTGCAGGAGACCAAGGGAAATAAAACTATTTAGTCCTTGGGTGATAACTATGTTTTTTGATTTTTTTATGATTTTTTGAAAGATAACATGGAAATGGATGGGATTCTGTAATATTTCAATAATTTATTATTAATAATTGCTGCTGTAAAACATATTGATAATGATCCCTGGTGTGCAAGAGACCATGGGGCACATTAATATTTAGTCCTTGGGTGATAACTATGTTTTTTGAATTTTTTTATATTTTTTGAAAGATAACATTGAAATGGATGGGATTCTGTAATATTTCAATCATTTATTATTAATAATTGCTGCTGTAAAACATATTGATAATCATCCCTGGTGTGCAGGAGACCATGGGAAATAAATATATTTAGTCCTTGGGTGATAACTATGTTATTAGAATTTTTTATGATTTTTTGAAAGATAACATTGAAATGGATGGGATTCTGTAATATTTCAATAATTTATTATTAATAATTGCTGCTGTAAAACATATTGATAATCATCCCTGGTGTGCAGGAGACCATGGGAAATAAAACTATTTAGTCCTTGGGTGATAACTATGTTTTTTGATTTTTTTATGATTTTTTGAAAGATAACATTTAAATGGATGGGATTCTGTAATATTTCAATAATTTATTATTAATAATTGCTGCTGTAAAACATATTGATAATCATCCCTGGTGTGCATGAGACCATGGGAAATAAAACTATTTAGTCCTTGGGTGATAACTATGTTTTTTGATTTTTTTATAATTTTTTGAAAGATAACATGGAAATGGATGGGATTCTGTAATATTTCAATAATTTATTATTAATAATTGCTGCTGTAAAACATATTGATAATCATCCCTGGTGTGCAAGAGACCATGGGAAATAAAACTATTTAGTCCTTGGGTGATAACTATGTTTTTAGATTTTTTTATGATTTTTTGAAAGATAACATTTAAATGGATGGGATTCTGTAATATTTCAATAATTTATTATTAATAATTGCTGCTGTAAAACATATTGATAATCATCCCTGGTGTGCATGAGACCATGGGAAATAAAACTATTTAGTCCTTGGGTGATAACTATGTTTTTTGATTTTTTTATAATTTTTTGAAAGATAACATGGAAATGGATGGGATTCTGTAATATTTCAATAATTTATTATTAATAATTGCTGCTGTAAAACATATTGATAATCATCCCTGGTGTGCAAGAGACCATGGGAAATAAAACTATTTAGTCCTTGGGTGATAACTATGTTTTTAGATTTTTTTATGATTTTTTGAAAGATAACATTGAAATGGATGGGATTCTGTAATATTTCAATAATTTATTATTAATAATTGCTGCTGTAAAACATATTGATAATCATCCCTGGTGTGCAGGAGACCAAGGGAAATAAAACTATTTAGTCCTTGAGTGATAACTATGTTTTTTGATTTTTTTATGATTTTTTGAAAGATAACATTGAAATGGATGGGATTCTGTAATATTTCAATAATTTATTATTAATAATTGCTGCTGTAAAACATATTGATAATGATCCCTGGTGTGCAAGAGACCATGGGGCACATTAATATTTAGTCCTTGGGTGATAACTATGTTTTTTGAATTTGTTATGATTGTTTGAAAGATAACATTGAAATGGATGGGATTCTGTAATATTTCAATAATTTATTATTAATAATTGCTGCTGTAAAACATATTGATAATCATCCCTGGTGTGCAAGAGACCATGGGGCACATTAATATTTAGTCCTTGGGTGATAACTATGTTTTTTTTAATTTTTTATATTTTTTGAAAGATAACATTGAAATGGATGGGATTCTGTAATATTTCAATAATTTATTATTAATAATTGCTGCTGTAAAACATATTGATAATCATCCCTGGTGTGCAAGAGACCATGGGAAATAAAACTATTTAGTCCTTGGGTGATAACTATGTTTTTAGAATTTTTTATGATTTTTTGAAAGATAACATTGAAATGGATGGGATTCTGTAATATTTCAATAATTTATTATTAATAATTGCTGCTGTAAAACATATTGATAATCATCCCTGGTGTGCAGGAGACCAAGGGAAATAAAACTATTTAGTCCTTGGGTGATAACTATGTTTTTTGAATTTTTTATGATTTTTTGAAAGATAACATGGAAATGGATGGGATTCTGTAATATTTCAATAATTTATTATTAATAATTGCTGCTGTAAAACATATTGATAATGATCCCTGGTGTGCAAGAGACCATGGGGCACATTAATATTTAGTCCTTGGGTGATAACTATGTTTTTTGAATTTTTTAATATTTTTTGAAAGATAACATTGAAATGGATGGGATTCTGTAATATTTCAATAATTTATTATTAATAATTGCTGCTGTAAAACATATTGATAATCATCCCTGGTGTGCAGGAGACCAAGGGAAATAAAACAATTTAGTCCTTGGGTGATAACTATGTTTTTTGATTTTTTTATGATTTTTTGAAAGATAACATGGAAATGGATGGGATTCTGTAATATTTCAATAATGTATTATTAATAATTGCTGCTGTAAAACATATTGATAATCATCACTGGTGTGCAGGAGACCATGGGAAATAAAACTATTTAGTCCTTGGGTGATAACTATGTTTTTTGATTTTTTTATGATTTTTTGAAAGATAACATTGAAATGGATGGGATTCTGTAATATTTCAATAATTTATTATTAATAATTGCTGCTGTAAAACATATTGATAATCATCCCTGGTGTGCAAGAGACCATGGGGCACATTAATATTTAGTCCTTGGGTGATAACTAAGTTTTTTTAAATTTTTTATATTTTTTGAAAGATAACATTGAAATGGATGGGATTCTGTAATATTTCAATAATTTATTATTAATAATTGCTGCTGTAAAACATATTGATAATCATCCCTGGTGTGCAGGAGACCAAGGGAAATAAAACTATTTAGTCCTTGGGTGATAACTATGTTTTTTGAATTTTTTAATATTTTTTGAAAGATAACATTGAAATGGATGGGATTCTGTAATATTTCAATCATTTATTATTAATAATTGCTGCTGTAAAACATATTGATAATCATCCCTGGTGTGCAGGAGACCATGGGAAATAAATCTATTTAGTCCTTGGGTGATAACTATGTTATTAGATTTTTTTATGATTTTTTGAAAGATAACATTGAAATGGATGGGATTCTGTAATATTTCAATAATTTATTATTAATAATTGCTGCTGTAAAACATATTGATAATCATCCCTGGTGTGCAAGAGACCATGGGAAATAAAACTATTTAGTCCTTGGGTGATAACTATGTTTTTAGAATTTGTTATGATTTTTTGAAAGATAACATTGAAATGGATGGGATTCTGTAATATTTCAATCATTTATTATTAATAATTGCTGCTGTAAAACATATTGATAATGATCCCTGGTGTGCAAGAGACCATGGGGCACATTAATATTTAGTCCTTGGGTGATAACTATGTTTTTTGAATTTTTTATGATTTTTTGAAAGATAACATGGAAATGGATGGGATTCTGTAATATTTCAATAATTTATTATTAATAATTGCTGCTGTAAAACATATTGATAATCATCCCTGGTGTGCAGGAGACCAAGGGAAATAAAACTATTTAGTCCTTGAGTGATAACTATGTTTTTAGATTTTTTTATGATTTTTTGAAAGATAACATTGAAATGGATGGGATTCTGTAATATTTCAATCATTTATTATTAATAATTGCTGCTGTAAAACCTATTGATAATCATCCCTGGTGTGCAGGAGACCAAGGGAAATAAAACTATTTAGTCCTTGGGTGATAACTATGTTTTTTGAATTTTTTAAGATTTTTTGAAAGATAACATGGAAATGGATGGGATTCTGTAATATTTCAATAATTTATTATTAATAATTGCTGCTGTAAAACATATTGATAATGATCCCTGGTGTGCAAGAGACCATGGGGCACATTAATATTTAGTCCTTGGGTGATAACTATGTTTTTTGAATTTTTTATGATTTTTTGAAAGATAACATGGAAATGGATGGGATTCTGTAATATTTCAATAATTTATTATTAATAATTGCTGCTGTAAAACATATTGATAATGATCCCTGGTGTGCAAGAGACCATGGGGCACATTAATATTTAGTCCTTGGGTGATAACTATGTTTTTTGAATTTGTTATGATTGTTTGAAAGATAACATTGAAATGGATGGGATTCTGTAATATTTCAATAATTTATTATTAATAATTGCTGCTGTAAAACATATTGATAATCATCCCTGGTGTGCAAGAGACCATGGGGCACATTAATATTTAGTCCTTGGGTGATAACTATGTTTTTTTAATTTTTTTATATTTTTTGAAAGATAACATTGAAATGGATGGGATTCTGTAATATTTCAATAATTTATTATTAATAATTGCTGCTGTAAAACATATTGATAATCATCCCTGGTGTGCAAGAGACCATGGGGCACATTAATATTTAGTCCTTGGGTGATAACTATGTTTTTTGAATTTGTTATGATTGTTTGAAAGATAACATTGAAATGGATGGGATTCTGTAATATTTCAATAATTTATTATTAATAATTGCTGCTGTAAAACATATTGATAATCATCCCTGGTGTGCAAGAGACCATGGGGCACATTAATATTTAGTCCTTGGGTGATAACTATGTTTTTTAAAATTTTTTATATTTTTTGAAAGATAACATTGAAATGGATGGGATTCTGTAATATTTCAATAATTTATTATTAATAATTGCTGCTGTAAAACATATTGATAATCATCCCTGGTGTGCAAGAGACCATGGGAAATAAAACTATTTAGTCCTTGGGTGATAACTATGTTTTTTGAAGTTTTTAATATTTTTTGAAAGATAACATTGAAATGGATGGGATTCTGTAATATTTCAATCATTTATTATTAATAATTGCTGCTGTAAAACATATTGATAATCATCCCTGGTGTGCAAGAGACCATGGGAAATAAAACTATTTAGTCCTTGGGTGATAACTATGTTTTTAGAATTTTTTATGATTTTTTGAAAGATAACATTGAAATGGATGGGATTCTGTAATATTTCAATAATTTATTATTAATAATTGCTGCTGTAAAACATATTGATAATCATCCCTGGTGTGCAGGAGACCAAGGGAAATAAAACTATTTAGTCCTTGGGTGATAACTATGTTTTTTGATTTTTTTATGATTTTTTGAAAGATAACATGGAAATGGATGGGATTCTGTAATATTTCAATAATTTATTATTAATAATTGCTGCTGTAAAACATATTGATAATGATCCCTGGTGTGCAAGAGACCATGGGGCACATTAATATTTAGTCCTTGGGTGATAACTATGTTTTTTGAATTTTTTTATATTTTTTGAAAGATAACATTGAAATGGATGGGATTCTGTAATATTTCAATCATTTATTATTAATAATTGCTGCTGTAAAACATATTGATAATCATCCCTGGTGTGCAGGAGACCATGGGAAATAAATATATTTAGTCCTTGGGTGATAACTATGTTATTAGAATTTTTTATGATTTTTTGAAAGATAACATTGAAATGGATGGGATTCTGTAATATTTCAATAATTTATTATTAATAATTGCTGCTGTAAAACATATTGATAATCATCCCTGGTGTGCAGGAGACCATGGGAAATAAAACTATTTAGTCCTTGGGTGATAACTATGTTTTTTGATTTTTTTATGATTTTTTGAAAGATAACATTTAAATGGATGGGATTCTGTAATATTTCAATAATTTATTATTAATAATTGCTGCTGTAAAACATATTGATAATCATCCCTGGTGTGCAAGAGACCATGGGAAATAAAACTATTTAGTCCTTGGGTGATAACTATGTTTTTAGATTTTTTTATGATTTTTTGAAAGATAACATTTAAATGGATGGGATTCTGTAATATTTCAATAATTTATTATTAATAATTGCTGCTGTAAAACATATTGATAATCATCCCTGGTGTGCATGAGACCATGGGAAATAAAACTATTTAGTCCTTGGGTGATAACTATGTTTTTTGATTTTTTTATAATTTTTTGAAAGATAACATGGAAATGGATGGGATTCTGTAATATTTCAATAATTTATTATTAATAATTGCTGCTGTAAAACATATTGATAATCATCCCTGGTGTGCAAGAGACCATGGGAAATAAAACTATTTAGTCCTTGGGTGATAACTATGTTTTTAGATTTTTTTATGATTTTTTGAAAGATAACATTGAAATGGATGGGATTCTGTAATATTTCAATAATTTATTATTAATAATTGCTGCTGTAAAACATATTGATAATCATCCCTGGTGTGCAGGAGACCAAGGGAAATAAAACTATTTAGTCCTTGAGTGATAACTATGTTTTTTGATTTTTTTATGATTTTTTGAAAGATAACATTGAAATGGATGGGATTCTGTAATATTTCAATAATTTATTATTAATAATTGCTGCTGTAAAACATATTGATAATGATCCCTGGTGTGCAAGAGACCATGGGGCACATTAATATTTAGTCCTTGGGTGATAACTATGTTTTTTGAATTTGTTATGATTGTTTGAAAGATAACATTGAAATGGATGGGATTCTGTAATATTTCAATAATTTATTATTAATAATTGCTGCTGTAAAACATATTGATAATCATCCCTGGTGTGCAAGAGACCATGGGGCACATTAATATTTAGTCCTTGGGTGATAACTATGTTTTTTTTAATTTTTTATATTTTTTGAAAGATAACATTGAAATGGATGGGATTCTGTAATATTTCAATAATTTATTATTAATAATTGCTGCTGTAAAACATATTGATAATCATCCCTGGTGTGCAAGAGACCATGGGAAATAAAACTATTTAGTCCTTGGGTGATAACTATGTTTTTAGAATTTTTTATGATTTTTTGAAAGATAACATTGAAATGGATGGGATTCTGTAATATTTCAATAATTTATTATTAATAATTGCTGCTGTAAAACATATTGATAATCATCCCTGGTGTGCAGGAGACCAAGGGAAATAAAACTATTTAGTCCTTGGGTGATAACTATGTTTTTTGAATTTTTTATGATTTTTTGAAAGATAACATGGAAATGGATGGGATTCTGTAATATTTCAATAATTTATTATTAATAATTGCTGCTGTAAAACATATTGATAATGATCCCTGGTGTGCAAGAGACCATGGGGCACATTAATATTTAGTCCTTGGGTGATAACTATGTTTTTTGAATTTTTTAATATTTTTTGAAAGATAACATTGAAATGGATGGGATTCTGTAATATTTCAATAATTTATTATTAATAATTGCTGCTGTAAAACATATTGATAATCATCCCTGGTGTGCAGGAGACCAAGGGAAATAAAACAATTTAGTCCTTGGGTGATAACTATGTTTTTTGATTTTTTTATGATTTTTTGAAAGATAACATGGAAATGGATGGGATTCTGTAATATTTCAATAATGTATTATTAATAATTGCTGCTGTAAAACATATTGATAATCATCACTGGTGTGCAGGAGACCATGGGGCACATTAATATTTAGTCCTTGGGTGATAACTATGTTTTTTGAATTTTTTAATATTTTTTGAAAGATAACATTGAAATGGATGGGATTCTGTAATATTTCAATAATTTATTATTAATAATTGCTGCTGTAAAACATATTGATAATCATCCCTGGTGTGCAGGAGACCAAGGGAAATAAAACAATTTAGTCCTTGGGTGATAACTATGTTTTTTGATTTTTTTATGATTTTTTGAAAGATAACATGGAAATGGATGGGATTCTGTAATATTTCAATAATGTATTATTAATAATTGCTGCTGTAAAACATATTGATAATCATCACTGGTGTGCAGGAGACCATGGGAAATAAAACTATTTAGTCCTTGGGTGATAACTATGTTTTTTGATTTTTTTATGATTTTTTGAAAGATAACATTGAAATGGATGGGATTCTGTAATATTTCAATAATTTATTATTAATAATTGCTGCTGTAAAACATATTGATAATCATCCCTGGTGTGCAAGAGACCATGGGGCACATTAATATTTAGTCCTTGGGTGATAACTAAGTTTTTTTAAATTTTTTATATTTTTTGAAAGATAACATTGAAATGGATGGGATTCTGTAATATTTCAATAATTTATTATTAATAATTGCTGCTGTAAAACATATTGATAATCATCCCTGGTGTGCAGGAGACCAAGGGAAATAAAACTATTTAGTCCTTGGGTGATAACTATGTTTTTTGAATTTTTTAATATTTTTTGAAAGATAACATTGAAATGGATGGGATTCTGTAATATTTCAATCATTTATTATTAATAATTGCTGCTGTAAAACATATTGATAATCATCCCTGGTGTGCAGGAGACCATGGGAAATAAATCTATTTAGTCCTTGGGTGATAACTATGTTATTAGATTTTTTTATGATTTTTTGAAAGATAACATTGAAATGGATGGGATTCTGTAATATTTCAATAATTTATTATTAATAATTGCTGCTGTAAAACATATTGATAATCATCCCTGGTGTGCAAGAGACCATGGGAAATAAAACTATTTAGTCCTTGGGTGATAACTATGTTTTTAGAATTTGTTATGATTTTTTGAACGATAACATTGAAATGGATGGGATTCTGTAATATTTCAATCATTTATTATTAATAATTGCTGCTGTAAAACATATTGATAATCATCCCTGGTGTGCAGGAGACCATGGGAAATAAATCTATTTAGTCCTTGGGTGATAACTATGTTATTAGATTTTTTTATGATTTTTTGAAAGATAACATGGAAATGGA
The DNA here is from genome assembly GCF_963280865.1 of Gymnoscopelus braueri. Taxonomy (NCBI): domain Eukaryota; kingdom Metazoa; phylum Chordata; class Actinopteri; order Myctophiformes; family Myctophidae; genus Gymnoscopelus; species Gymnoscopelus braueri. The sequence goes on from NC_137614.1 coordinate 53,308,038, forward strand.
TGGGATTCTGTAATATTTCAATAATTTATTATTAATAATTGCTGCTGTAAAACATATTGATAATCATCCCTGGTGTGCAAGAGACCATGGGAAATAAAACTATTTAGTCCTTGGGTGATAACTATGTTTTTAGATTTTTTTATGATTTTTTGAAAGATAACATTGAAATGGATGGGATTCTGTAATATTTCAATAATTTATTATTAATAATTGCTGCTGTAAAACATATTGATAATCATCCCTGGTGTGCAGGAGACCAAGGGAAATAAAACTATTTAGTCCTTGAGTGATAACTATGTTTTTTGATTTTTTTATGATTTTTTGAAAGATAACATTGAAATGGATGGGATTCTGTAATATTTCAATAATTTATTATTAATAATTGCTGCTGTAAAACATATTGATAATGATCCCTGGTGTGCAAGAGACCATGGGGCACATTAATATTTAGTCCTTGGGTGATAACTATGTTTTTTGAATTTGTTATGATTGTTTGAAAGATAACATTGAAATGGATGGGATTCTGTAATATTTCAATAATTTATTATTAATAATTGCTGCTGTAAAACATATTGATAATCATCCCTGGTGTGCAAGAGACCATGGGGCACATTAATATTTAGTCCTTGGGTGATAACTATGTTTTTTTTAATTTTTTATATTTTTTGAAAGATAACATTGAAATGGATGGGATTCTGTAATATTTCAATAATTTATTATTAATAATTGCTGCTGTAAAACATATTGATAATCATCCCTGGTGTGCAAGAGACCATGGGAAATAAAACTATTTAGTCCTTGGGTGATAACTATGTTTTTAGAATTTTTTATGATTTTTTGAAAGATAACATTGAAATGGATGGGATTCTGTAATATTTCATTATTACAGAATAATAGTTATCCTTGGGTGATAACTATGTTTTTAGAATTTTTTATGATTTTTTGAAAGATAACATTGAAATGGATGGGATTCTGTAATATTTCAATAATTTATTATTAATAATTGCTGCTGTAAAACATATTGATAATCATCCCTGGTGTGCAGGAGACCAAGGGAAATAAAACTATTTAGTCCTTGGGTGATAACTATGTTTTTTGAATTTTTTATGATTTTTTGAAAGATAACATGGAAATGGATGGGATTCTGTAATATTTCAATAATTTATTATTAATAATTGCTGCTGTAAAACATATTGATAATCATCCCTGGTGTGCAAGAGACCATGGGGCACATTAATATTTAGTCCTTGGGTGATAACTATGTTTTTTGAAGTTTTTAATATTTTTTGAAAGATAACATTGAAATGGATGGGATTCTGTAATATTTCAATCATTTATTATTAATAATTGCTGCTGTAAAACATATTGATAATCATCCCTGGTGTGCAGGAGACCATGGGAAATAAATCTATTTAGTCCTTGGGTGATAACTATGTTATTAGATTTTTTTATGATTTTTTGAAAGATAACATTGAAATGGATGGGATTCTGTAATATTTCAATAATTTATTATTAATAATTGCTGCTGTAAAACATATTGATAATCATCCCTGGTGTGCAAGAGACCATGGGAAATAAAACTATTTAGTCCTTGGGTGATAACTATGTTTTTAGAATTTTTTATGATTTTTTGAAAGATAACATTGAAATGGATGGGATTCTGTAATATTTCAATAATTTATTATTAATAATTGCTGCTGTAAAACATATTGATAATCATCCCTGGTGTGCAGGAGACCAAGGGAAATAAAACTATTTAGTCCTTGGGTGATAACTATGTTTTTTGATTTTTTTATGATTTTTTGAAAGATAACATGGAAATGGATGGGATTCTGTAATATTTCAATAATTTATTATTAATAATTGCTGCTGTAAAACATATTGATAATGATCCCTGGTGTGCAAGAGACCATGGGGCACATTAATATTTAGTCCTTGGGTGATAACTATGTTTTTTGAATTTTTTAATATTTTTTGAAAGATAACATTGAAATGGATGGGATTCTGTAATATTTCAATCATTTATTATTAATAATTGCTGCTGTAAAACATATTGATAATCATCCCTGGTGTGCAGGAGACCATGGGAAATAAATATATTTAGTCCTTGGGTGATAACTATGTTATTAGAAGTTTTTATGATTTTTTGAAAGATAACATTGAAATGGATGGGATTCTGTAATATTTCAATAATTTATTATTAATAATTGCTGCTGTAAAACATATTGATAATCATCCCTGGTGTGCAGGAGACCATGGGAAATAAAACTATTTAGTCCTTGGGTGATAACTATGTTTTTTGATTTTTTTATGATTTTTTGAAAGATAACATTTAAATGGATGGGATTCTGTAATATTTCAATAATTTATTATTAATAATTGCTGCTGTAAAACATATTGATAATCATCCCTGGTGTGCATGAGACCATGGGAAATAAAACTATTTAGTCCTTGGGTGATAACTATGTTTTTTGATTTTTTTATAATTTTTTGAAAGATAACATGGAAATGGATGGGATTCTGTAATATTTCAATACTTTATTATTAATAATTGCTGCTGTAAAACATATTGATAATGATCCCTGGTGTGCAAGAGACCATGGGGCACATTAATATTTAGTCCTTGGGTGATAACTATGTTTTTTGAATTTTTTTAATTTTTTTTGAAAGATAACATTGAAATGGATGGGATTCTGTAATATTTCAATAATTTATTATTAATAATTGCTGCTGTAAAACATATTGATAATCATCCCTGGTGTGCAGGAGACTATGGGGCACATTACTATTTAGTCCTTGGGTGATAACTATGTTTTTACAATTTTTTATGATTTTTCGAAAGATTCCTTGAAATGGATGGGATTCTGTAATATTTCAATACTTTATTAATAATAATTGCTGCTGTAAAACATATTTATAATGATCCCTGGTGTGCAGGAGACACTTGGGCACATTCATATTTAGTCCTTGGGTGATAACTATGTTCTTTGATTTTTTTATGATTTTTCAAAAAATAACATTGAAATGGATGGGATTCTGTAATATTTCCATAATTTATTATTAATAATTGCTGCTGTAAAACATATCGATAATCATCCCTGGTGTGCAGGAGACACTTGGGCACATTAATATATAGTTGTTGAATGATAACTATAATTTTTAATGATGTTTCGAAAGATTACATGTAAATGGATGGGATTCTGTAATATTTCAATAATTTATTATTATTAATCGGTACCGTAAAATATATTGGTAATAATCACATATTGTAAAGGACACACATTGGCACAATAACATTTAGTTGCTGGTTGATAACTTTGTTTTTAGATTTTCCCAAAAATTACATTGAACTGTTATATTTCAATATTTTATTATTAATAATTTGTGCAGTAAAACATTTTGGTAATAATCACAGACGAGAACATTAGACACAAACAATGTTTTTAGATTTTTTTAGATAGAGTTTTATTACATTTTTACATGTATATATTGAAGTGGTTGGGATTTACGATTTCATTGAACGCACCATCAGTTCGCCTAACCGTAAAAGGCCACGTAGTTGCGCAGCAATTTTTGAAGCACGGCTAGTGCGACCGTCTCTCTCTGAAGTGCGGCCAGCGTGACCGCAGTAAAAAAGGGGAGGGGGGGGGGTCGTCTGTCTACAGGGAAACTGGTACTAGCTCCTCTTTGAGGCGCCACGCCGCCACCTACAGGGCAGCGCTGCATGGATGTGTGTATACAAACCCATTGTAACACCGTCCTTGGTTCTGGTGACTGATATTGTCCTTCTAATACGCGAGGAGACTGTGTTTTTTCAATTACTTTTTTTTCCATTTTTTTTCTTTTTGAAAATTAAAAAAAGTACCTCAAAATTGTACTTAAGTACAGTATTTAAGTAAATGTACTTAGTTACTTTCCACCACTGCATGCAATACTACTAACCTAGCCAGGCAGACTATTTCTTTACACTGGTCTGCATTAGTGTGTTTGCCTTTAGCTGAGGTCACTGAATCAACAGACAGAGCAAATATTATACTTCACTACAATTATTTGAAAACTTTAGTTACTAGTTACTTTGTAGGTTTAGATTATTATTACAACACATACATTAACCACTTCACCTTCTGTCTGTCTGTCTGTCTGTCTGTCTGTCTGTCTGTCTGTCTGTCTGTCTGTCTGTCTGTCTGTGTCTCTGTCTGTCTGTCTGTCTGTCTGTGTCCCGTCTAAATAAACACAAATAAAAGTGTGTGTGTGTGTGTGTGTGTGTGTGTGTGTGTGTGTGTGTGTGTGTGTGTGTGTGTGTGTGTGTGTGTGTGTGTGTGTGTGTGTGTGTGTGTGTGTGTGTGTGTGTGTGTGGGGGGGTATGTGTGTGTGTGTGTGTGTGTGTGTGTGTGTGTGTGTGTGTGTGTGTGTGTTGCAAAGTCCAAGAGACATCCTCATTCACGCTCCCAAAGCGCGTGCATGAGCGCACCCCGCAGGCACGGAACGGGAGCGCGGACACACCTGTCAATCATTAGTGACTCTGTGAAGACAGAGGAGCTGTTTACAGCGACGACCTTTTCTGTTCTTAAACTCTTTTCTACCATTCTTTTCTGTTCTTAAACTCTTTTCTACCATTCTTTTCTGTTCTTAAACTCTTTTCTACCATTCTTTTCTGTTCTTAAACTCTTTTCTACCATTCTTTTCCTGTGTGCGTCATTGAACAACTGTAAGTTGTACTTAGTGTTTACTATGTTTGTCACCGTTATTATTGTTGCTTTATTCTGCTTAGGGTAATTTTGTGCCATTGTTTGAGGTGCCATTCTATCTTTGTGGAATGATGCTATTTAGGTTGATTCCTGTTATTATAGTTGTATCTATGTCTACATAATCTACCTATATGCATCATTTACCTTTCTGCTTAAAGGCTTCAGTAAATGGTTGAACTCAGTGGTGAGCTGTGGATTTTTAAACTATGGGGGCTATATTTTATGACGTCACTTGCACGCGCGCGCCTGCACGTGCACACGCGCGGGCATGTGCACATAGCCACTCAGCTCAGTGCTAGTTGAAATACTGTATTCAACATGTGATTATTAATGTATTTATATTTCTTATTATTTTGTTGCATTGTTAATTTGTTGTTTTTATTTTTGTTTCAATTAATCAATTATTTTATTTTCCTTTACATAGACTCACCCACACATAAGTACTTAAAATAATCAGACAACTTTACTTCATCTTTACTTCAATGACTTTATCTTTTTTTAAAGACACAAGATGACAACGTCACTTACATTGCTTTCAACAGTGGTTTTAACAATCATTTGAACAGTCACAAGAACTTCCAACAACGGTCAGGGATAACCGTGTGAGTTTCTGGTACAGCTCTCGTTCTTGCGTCCTCTGCTAAACGATGGTATCTATGTGTGGCTGTTAATACAGTGTAACTGAGGACGTAAGTGAGAACGCAATGTTATGCAAAGCAGCCAGGTTGAGGCCATTGTTGTGTTAATGATTGACGGCTCGCGGGCGGCTGACGGTGTGTGCTCGCGCGTGCATGTGGAGCTCGCGCGAGCCCCCAGCCCCCATAGTGTCAGAAGAACTAAGGGGTCGCCGACCCCCTAGCACCCCCTTCAGCTCACCCCTGGTTGAACTCCATATACAAACTCCTCCTTGTGTTCTGACCGACACTCCAGAGCGAGTACAATCACCACCCTTTCCTGTGTGTGTGTGTGTGTGTGTGTGTGTGTGTGTGTGTGTGTGTGTGTGTGTGTGTGTGTGTGTGTGTGTGTGTGTGTGTGTGTGTGTGTGTGTGTGTGTGTAGCAGACAGGATGAAGATGACCCTGTGGATGACGGTGACCTCTCTGCTCCTTCATGGTGAGTAGATCTAATCCTCCTGATACCATGGGTGCGTTCGGATATATGCACTGAGCGCACTGGTTTTCCCTCTGGGCGTTCGTTTATTGAGTGCGCTTGGTGCGGTGTCGTTCGAAAATTGAGTGCGCTGCGCCCCAGTGCACTGAGTGCCCGCACTGACCGACCCTACCTCAGAAGCTGGTTTTTCCAGTGCGGTGTAGGTCTCGAGCGCTCTCCAGTGGTGAAAAATGGCAGAGGAAATCATCGCAAAATGTACAGTTTGCGGCTTGTATGGTCCTTTGGGCACAATTATACAGCACGCACAAAAGTGTCACCAACAAACAGCAGGTAAGCAAACTAATGTTATGAATTACATTACCGTTAAATGTTGGCAACGTTAGTTAAACGAGTATTTACTGTCAATAGAACTGTTGTAAGAGAAAGCTAGCTATGGCAAGTTTTTAGTACATCACCACACAAGTGTCCATTTACCTGGGCTCATGTTTGTACATTGTTTATTCAGGCCACGGGCCCTGTTTGAAATATTGTGCTAGGACCCACATAAGAGAATATTATCGTTGTCTATAGGCCTACTGTAGGGACATAACAGTGGAGAGAGTGAAACCTATAATGTGTCATTCTTATACATTCTCACTGGGCTAACTTCTAGCTGGTGAAATTAAACTGTTCTTCATTTGACTGGGAACCCCCCAAGGACCCCTGGGGGTCCCTGGACCCCACTTTGAGAACCACTGCTATTATAATAGTTTATAACTCAATAATGTTACAGCTAGTCGTCCTGCTGGAACACTTTGGTTCAGTTTGACTCTATTCTAAACATGCACTCTAACCCCCCCCCTAATTACCCTTAATAATTATCATTTTTATGATTATATTCATTCATTTAGAGCCAGGAGGATCGCAGTCCACTGAGTCCAGCACTGAGCCCTCAGTACAGTCCAGTCAGCAGCAGTCAGCTGAGGTCGAGGATGACAAGACAGGATTTGTCTGGGAGCATGCTCCTATCCTGCTCCTCATTGCTCTCTATGAAGAGCACAGAGAGAACTTCACTTCATCCAGAATGACAAAAAAAAAAAGGCTTGGGAGTTGTTAGCCAGAGAAATGGCCGGCAAAGGCTATGAGCTGACGGGGACACAATGCAGTAACAAGTGGAAAGGTATGCTGAAGTTGTATAAGGAGACGCTGGCCCATAATAAGCGCTCTGGTGCTGGCAGAGCTACATGCCCATATTATGCTCCTCTCGATGCCCTGCTGCACAAATTCCCCAACATCAATCCCCTGTCAACAGCCAGTAGCACAAGTGGCTTTAAGCCACCAGCCACCATCCCTAAACCTCTGCCCAACTCTCCTTCCAACACCACCCTACCACCATCCACCACCACTGTCCTACCTTCACCCACTACCATCCCACCACCACCAGGACCAGATGAGCAAGAGAGACACAAAAAACGAAAATGCAAAAGAAAAAATATAGAGGAGCCGACTTGGGTACAAGAGTACAGAATGGAATCAAAGGAAAGAGAGGCCGCTACACAGAGGAGGGCAGAAGAGGCAGCAGAGCGCCACATAGAGAACATGGGCTTGTTGAGACAAATACTGCAACAGCAGAACCACATTTTAGAATACCTAAACAAGTGAGAATGGTCATAAGAGAGAAGAGGAAGAGAGCACTTATACTTTACACACATACACACACACACACACACACACACACACACACACACACACACACACACACACACACACACACACACAGTGATGGGGAGCGAGAGAGAGAGAGGTGTAGAGAGGCGTACACTGAGGGTCAGAATGAGTGAGGGAGAGAGAGAGGGCGAGAAAGGAAATGAGACACATACCACACAAAGAGAGCGAGAGAGGCGGCATGTGAGAGAGAGAGCAACACATAAAATAGAGAGAGGGAGTTAACTCCTAACTTAACAGAATTTATTTCTTGGTTTCAGACAGCAGCTTCTGTTCTTCACTCAAACCACTTTGTTTTATATTTCATCCATCTGTACCGTTTAACTCCTCCATCTGTACCGTTTAACTCATCCATCTGTACCGTTTAACTCCTCCATCTGTACCGTTTAACTCCTCCGAGGTCATTTCATTTTATCCATTTGTAACTTTGAGTGTAGTTTCTATCTCCCATTGAATAAATACCTCCACATGTATGGTATGCTTTGACCATACATGTGCATTTGAGTTGGGAAGGTTGATGAATTTAATATATACATTGTTTTACATACGTTTGTGTTATTGCATTTGACCATATGCATGAGTTGGGAAGATTGATGAATTTAATATATACATTGTTTTACATAAGTTTGAGTTATTGCGTTTGACCATAATGCATTAGAGTTGGGAAGGTTGATGTTACGGTTTCGAACCCTTCACCTCCACCTTCCACGTCTGGAGTTCCTGTGCACAATCCAGTGCGCCGTTCTCACTCTTCCACCTAGACACTCAGGCTCACCTCATCATTCTCCTCCCTGTGGCAAGCTGACTGGGTGTGGCACTGCACACCTGTTTCCATTTTCCCATCATCACCAGAGTCTTCAAGAACCCTGCCTTGACTCCGCCCCTTGCCAGATCTTCCCATAGAATTACCTGGCAAGTATAGCTGAAGCCTACATTGTTGCTGTCCGTACCCTGTAGAGCTATTTTCTGTGTTTTGCTGCAATCATTCTGATCGCTTGTTTTTTGTCACACTCCAGATCTGCAGTGCCACTCCCCGCTTGCCACCACCATTCCTCTGGATCGTTTGTTTGGCTACCGACCACATGCTTGGACTCTGACTACTCTCATGGACTCTCCCTAAGTATAGTTTTATATTATATAATATCTACATATATACATATATATTTGTGCCACTAGTTATATATGTATATCCATGTAGATTTATATAGATATATCTATACATGTTCCTTTTTGTGTTATTTTGGTTATTAAAACGCCTCGCAAGGCATTAACCATTTCCTGTCTCCTGAGTGGTTGCATTCGGGTTCTGAACACAACTCAGTCTTAACAGAAGATCTGGCCAACATGAACCCAGCACCCTCAGGAGGCCAGGCCCCAGTGCAAGCCTCTCCACCTGGGCCTCTCCTTGACCCTGCCCGTGCTGCTATCCAATGCCAGGACAAAGTGCTTGCTGACCACGCCCGCCTACTTCAAGAGGCCTCCACAATGATGCAAGGCATTGCTGGTGAGCAGCAGACCCAGTCGCAACAGCAGCAGGCACTGCTAACACAGATGCACACCATGTCTGCCCAGTTGGCTGCTCTGGTTGCCACAGTTCCACCAGCCCAGCAGTTTCAAGTAGCTACCGCTCCAGTCCCACCCCCCACTCCTGGGCCTGTCGCCCAGCCTGGCCGGGAACCTCACCTGGCTAGCCCCAAGCCTTATGACGGGGCATTTACTGACTATCGGGGCTTCATGTTGCAGTGCAACTTTGTCTTTGAACTGCAGCTCAGCATGTTCTCCGCTGATGCAGCCAAGGTAGCATACACTGCCACCCATACCACCGGTGAGGCTCTTCGTTGGGTCCAGTCATTCTTGAGCTCCAACCCGGGGGCACGACACAACTATGCCAACTTCGAGGAGGAGTTCAGGAGGGTGTTCGACCACCCTGTTGCTGGTCAGGATGCAGGCTCACGTCTACTCCACATCAAGCAGGGATCCCGCCCAGTTGCTGCTTATGCAATCGAGTTCCGCACGCTCTCGGCCTGCACGGGATGGGAGGATTCCACGCTGCGCTGCATCTTTCGAGAGGGCCTCACGGAGGCGCTGAAGGACGAGCTAGTTAGGGATAAGCCCTCCGATCTCAATGCGCTCATCAGTCTCGCCATTGACATCGACAAACGTCTCCGTGAGCGTAAGAAGACCAGGGCACATTCACTTCAATGCCCCTCCCGGTTGACCCCCAGTCAGAGCACCAGTCCCTCTCATCCTTCTGAGACATCAGGCGCAGAGCCAATGGAGGTGGGCCGAATGCGTCTGTCTGCTGCGGAGAAGTTACACCGGAGGACACAAGGCCTCTGCATGTATTGTGGGCAGAAGGGGCACCTGAGGGATGGCTGTCCCAAGCTGCCAAAAGATTAGGCTCACCGGAGACCAGGGGATTCCAGGTGAGCCGAATCTCTCGTTCCCCCACCTCCACCGGTCCTGCTAAATTCAAGGTCCATCTTTCCTGGCAGGGAGGAGCACTCTCAGTCGGCACCCTCATTGACTCTGGCGCCGATGAGAGTTTCATCGACCTCCAATTGGCCAGTCAGGCTAACATTCCTCTCATTGCCCTGACTGAACCCATTCCTGCCTTTGCTCTTGATGGACACAAGATTGGCCTTATTACTCACCGTACTCAACTCCTCAAGATGACTTTGTCCGGTAACCATGTTGAGGAGATTCGTTTCCATGTGTTACCTCCCCCTGGCACTCCTCTCATCCTAGGCCGACCCTGGTTGGAGTTGCATGTCCCCCACATCAACTACAGCACAGGGCGTATCCTCAGTTGGAGCACCGCCTGCCATTCCCGTTGTCTCCGTGCTGCTGCATACTCCACCTCGCAGCCTCCTACAGACACTCCCTCTCCTCCTGATCTGTCTCTGGTGCCTCCTGCTTACCACGACATGGGTGAGGCGTTTAGTAAGGACCGAGCCTGTTCTCTGCCTCCTCATCGTCTGTACGACTGCGGAATTGATATCCTCAAGGGTGCAGCCTATCCTGCCAGTCGACTGTACAACTTGTCACTCCCTGAGAAGGCAGCCATGGACAAATACATCTCCGAGTGCCTGGCAGAGGGCCTCATCCGTCCTTCTCGGTCCCCGATGGCAGCAGGTTTCTTCTTTGTCAAGAAGAAGGGAGGAGACCTTAGGCCGTGTATCGACTACAGGGAGCTTAACAAGATCACGATCAAGAACAAGTACCCTCTCCCCCTCATCAGTTCCAACTTCGAACCTCTGCAGGGCGCTTCCATCTTCACGAAGTTGGATCTCCGGAACGCCTACCATCTCGTCCGGATACGTGAGGGGGATGAGTGGAAGACTGCATTCAAGACTCCCCGGGGGAATTACGAGTATCTTGTCATGCCCTTCGGCCTTACCAATGCCCCTGGAGTCTTTCAGGCGTTGATGAATGATGTGCTGAGGGACATGCTGGACATCTTTGTAGTGCTCTACCTGGATGACATCCTGGTGTTCTCCAGGAGTGCTGAGGAACACATCCAACACGTCCGCCAAGTCATCCAGCGCCTCCTGGAGAACCGCCTCTTCATCAAGGCAGAGAAGTGCACCTTCCATGCTTCCTCTGTGGAGTTTCTGGGTTTCATCATAGAGAGTGGGCAGACTCGGCCTGACCTACGGAAGGTCCAGGCTGTTGTTGAGTGGCCTCAACCGGCCAACCGGAAGCAGTTACAAAGTTTTTTGGGTTTCGCCAATTTTTATCGCTGCTTAATTCGAAATTACAGTAGGGTGGCAGCCCCCCTCACAGCTCTTACGTCCTCTTTGCGTCCTTTTGCCTGGACACCTGCAGCCAACACCGCCTTTGACGCCCTCAAGAAGCGGTTCACCTCTGCACCGGTCTTGCTCCACCCTGATCCCTCAAGACCCTTTGTAGTGGAAGTGGATGCCTCTGACACTGGTATTGGGGTAGTTCTCTCTCAGCAGTCTGCCTCCGACGAGAGGCTGCATCCCTGTGCCTTCTTCTCTCGCCGGTTTACCCCGGCTGAGGAGAATTACGACATCGGCAACAGGGAGCTCCTGGCTGTTGTGGAGGCTTTCGAGGAGTGGCGGCACTGGTTAGAGGGGGCTGAGTACCCCAGCACTGTCTGGTCCGACCACAAGAATCTTACTTACATCAGGGCGGCCAGGCGGTTGAACTCCCGTCAGGCACGCTGGGCCCTGTTCCTCGGCCGGTTCAACTTCACTCTCACTCACCGTCCGGGTTCGAAGAATACTAAGGCTGACGCACTGTCTCGGATTCACTCGGAGGAGAGAGATCCTATCACTCCGGATACCATTCTCCCTGCTTCCCAAGTGATTGGAGTGATCACCACTAATCTCGAGGCAGCGGTCAGGAGGGCTCAGCGCACTCAACCTGATCCAGGAACTGGACCCCCCAACCGACTGTACGTTCCTGATGCGGCCCGATCCCAGGTCCTCCAGTGGTGCCATGCCAGCCGGGTTACTTGTCATCCAGGGGTCCTTCGCACCCTCTCCTTCGTACGCCGGCGGTTCTGGTGGCCTACAGTGGCGGCAGATGTCCGGAGGTTTGTCACTGCCTGCACGGTGTGCGCTCGAGGCAAGTCATCCCATCAGTCCCCTGCTGGTCTCTTGCGTCCCCTTCCTGTCCCCTGTCGGCCTTGGTCGGATATCGCTTTGGATTTTGTTACCGGTCTTCCCCCCTCCATGGGCAACACCGTTATCCTCACGGTGGTAGACCGTTTTTCCAAGGCTGTGCACCTTGTGGCTCTCCCTAAGCTCCCTTCCTCCAAGGAGACAGCTGAGCTACTCATGGAACATGTTTACCGCCTTCATGGACTCCCAGCTGACATCGTCAGTGACCGTGGTCCCCAGTTCACCTCCCAGGTCTGGAAGGCTCTCTGTAAGGGCATCGGTGCCACCATCAGTCTCTCCTCGGGATATCACCCCCAGTCAAACGGACAGGCAGAGCGGGCCAACCAGAACCTGGAGGCCGCCCTCCGGTGCGCCTCTGCTCTCCATCCGTCCTCCTGGAGTAAGGACCTGCCCTGGGTGGAATACTCATTGAACACCCATGTCAGTTCTGCCACTGGCATGTCACCCTTTGAGTGCTCCCTAGGATACCAGCCTCCACTGTTTCCGGACCAGGAGACTGAGGTTGCCGTCCCTTCTGTGCAAGCCCATCTTCAAAGATGTCGCAGAGTATGGAAGACTGTCCGTGCGGCTCTACTGAGGTCCAACACCCGTGCTTGCCGAGGAGCCAACCGTCGGCGCACCAAGGCCCCGCAGTACCGAGTGGGTCAGCAGGTGTATCTCTCATCCTCTGACCTTCCGCTGCAGGTGGAGTCCCGGAAGCTGGCGCCCCGGTTCCTAGGACCATTCCCTATTGAGCGCATCATCAATCCGGTTGCAGTGCGTCTCCGACTTCCCTCCTCCATGCGGCGTGTCCACCCAGTCTTCCATGTCTCCAAGATCAAACCCGTTTCCTCGTGCCCTTTGACACCTCCACCCCCTAAACCCCCACCCCCACAGATGGTCGGTGGGCATCCTCAGTGGGCGGTGCGAAGGCTACTTCGGATGCGCCGTTATGGTCGTGGGTTCCAATACCTAGTCGACTGGGAGGGGTATGGGCCGGAGGAGCGTAGTTGGGTTTCCCGGAAACTCATCATGGGTCCTGAGCTTCTGCGGCAGTTCTACCGAGACCATCCTGATGCGCCTGGCAGGTCGCCAGGAGGCTCCCGTAGAGGGGGGGGTCCTGTTACGGTTTCGAACCCTTCACCTCCACCTTCCACGTCTGGAGTTCCTGTGCACAATCCAGTGCGCCGTTCTCACTCTTCCACCTAGACACTCAGGCTCACCTCATCATTCTCCTCCCTGTGGCAAGCTGACTGGGTGTGGCACTGCACACCTGTTTCCATTTCCCATCATCACCAGAGTCTTCAAGAACCCTGCCTTGACTCCGCCCCTTGCCAGATCTTCCCATAGAATTACCTGGCAAGTATAGCTGAAGCCTACATTGTTGCTGTCCGTACCCTGTAGAGCTATTTTCTGTGTTTTGCTGCAATCATTCTGATCGCTTGTTTTTTGTCACACTCCAGATCTGCAGTGCCACTCCCATGCTTGCCACCACCATTCCTCTGGATCGTTTGTTTGGCTACCGACCACATGCTTGGACTCTGACTACTCTCATGGACTCTCCCTAAGTATAGTTTTATATTATATAATATCTACATATATACATATATATTTGTGCCACTAGTTATATATGTATATCCATGTAGATTTATATAGATATATCTATACATGTTCCTTTTTGTGTTATTTTGGTTATTAAAACGCCTCGCAAGGCATTAACCATTTCCTGTCTCCTGAGTGGTTGCATTCGGGTTCTGAACACAACTCAGTCTTAACAGTTGATGAATTTAATATATACATTTTGTTTTACATACGTTTGTGTCATTGCATTTATGCTAAAAGAACTTAAATGCAAATAGATATTTCAACAGTTGACTTTATAAATGTAATGCATACATTTTGTGTTAAATTATTTGTGTTATGACACTTAAATGCAAATAAATATTTGAAAGAAATGTAAACTTCATAACCAGTTTATTTTAAATGTACACGTTATTCACATTTTACATTCAAGTTACATTCATCATCACTGTCGGGTGAAACCTCAGACAACCTTGTATGCAGTCCTTTAGGGCGGCTTCACACTGGATCCGTTTGCATTCGAACCGTTCCAGAGAACGAATGCTGGCCTGCATTCACATTGGCCAAGATCCTTGCGCACCAGAGAACACTTGCATATATACCCCCGATCCTATAGGTGGCGGCATGCACATAGTGGTTAACCTGTAGACACAGACGTCATCAACTATGCGACAATGTTTGTGCTGGTCGCGCATAAATATAGGGTTGCGGCTGGGGGGTGAGTCAACGCACTGAGCGCTCAGCGCAGTGAGCGCACAGAAGTCAAGGCACAGACTGCTGTGTTGTTGACGGACAACGGATGTATGCTTATGAGAAACAACACAAATAAAACCTGGTGAAACACTTGTGTGCATTAGCGCAAGATGAGGATACAGGAAACATTCAGTCTAAATGTCCAGTTTCTAACCTTCACAACTACTACTACTTTTGTATTTGAAACTTTAAATTTCTCTAAATATTATAAACTTTCACGACAGCTTAAGTACAAAAATATATCATTTATGAAAAGGCAACTATAGTAGCCTATACAGTGAAGTCGGACTGAATGACTGAAACCTTGTATTGTGAATTGTACTTCCATGTAGTACTGTTTCTCATGTCTCATGTCTAAATAAAGTACATCAATCCAACGTCTTTTATTTTTTTTACTCTCTTGGTGTGGGGATTATCTGGCACATGTATGTATCTGTTATGAAAGAGAAATTGCATCATGAGTGAAACGGCTATAGTCCTTGGGAAACCATAAACCTACGTAGGCCTACATCTAAATGAGTTACCATATTTACTTACAAATTTCAAATTACAAAGCCTTTTAAGCTATATATTTCTGGGATGCATAGGAGCTGAAACTCCACAAGATATCCACAAGATATACTATATATATATATATATATATATATATATATATATATATATATATATATATATTGTTGCTGTCCTTATATGGCCGTGACACGGCCTCTCTTTCTATCTCTCGCGCTCTCATTCTTTTTCTGTATGTAATGTTTTATATAATAAAAAAAAAAGTTTTATATATAAATATTGCGGGTTTTAGCGCATCATCCCGCGGGTTCATTTGGTCATTTAATGATAAAATTAACCCGCGGGATGATGCGGTACAAAATCTTTCATCATCCCGCGGGTTCATTTTATAATTTAATGATGAAATTAACCCGCGGGATGCGGCGTGAGTAAATGTTAAATGAACCCGTGGGATGACGCGGGACAGAATGGGATTTAATTTTTTCTTGCGGGAGGGAGCGGCGGTCAGTAATAACTGTGGGATCCGGCCATGGTTGAACACCTGTGGATTGATCTGCGACGTGTTTTTGTTGACTGTTTTTGTCGAGTTTATATACCGTCACCTATTACAAATAGCGGGCCACTTCCGTCTAACGGTACGCTTGCTTTCACATTGCAGCGTACCGTACCCAAATACGCATGATCCGGATCCGAGACTGCCTCCCGAGGTGGTTTCGGGTACGATACGGTTATCCGTTTCGGGGGACGATACGCAACATTCACACTAGCGCGACACCTGCCAAGCGGTCTGGAGTGTGCACCCGGGACCATAGTGTGAAAGCGCCCTTAGTCCCATGCTCTTAAATACTTTTCATTAGTTACATATTTAGAAAACCAACACAGACTACCACTTTC
Organism: Gymnoscopelus braueri; assembly: GCF_963280865.1. Taxonomy (NCBI): domain Eukaryota; kingdom Metazoa; phylum Chordata; class Actinopteri; order Myctophiformes; family Myctophidae; genus Gymnoscopelus; species Gymnoscopelus braueri. The sequence continues at coordinate 53,323,968 of NC_137614.1, forward strand.
TGGCACCCATTTATCAGCTTGACTTTTTTCCACACGTCCAATTTTGTCTGCTCATTTCTTTGTCATAACTTCCAATTTCACTTTTTAATCTGTATCCTGACTGAGATCTCTATCCCGATTGCATAAAATTGGCTTAAATGCATGTTCTGTTTAATAAAAGAGTTGGAGACCCCTGAATAATAAAAGAGTTGGAGACCCCTGAACAAACACTAGAAATTAGTACAATCAGAATAGTGCTATAGAATAGGGTACGTGATTTTCTTTGGTTAAAATACGTGTTAAATAGCTCTATATTCTGATATAGAGCCAGCGTCTCTTTTTACTTGTGCTACTGCGGACCATAATATGGGCATGTAGCTCTGCTCAATAAGCACTCCTTATACACCTTCAGCATCCCTTTCCATTGTGTCCCCGTAAGCTCTAGCCTTTGATTGATTGATTGATATAGTTTATTTAGTAAGACATGAGAATAGTACATGACAGTACATAACAGTACATGGAAGTACAAATTCACAATACAAGGTCTACTAAACTGGAAGACTCATTAAGCACTAAGCTTGTTTAAGATGAGAACCCCACGCACACAAATCATGATGTCATATAAGAGGCAGACAGATATACACACTACTATACAGAATGTCATACAATCAGCTTTCAGGTTACTGGTATGAAGAGAGAAAAAAATATATATATATATATACAAAAGAGGAAAATGAAGGGGGGGGGGTAGGTTTAAGCAATATTACACAAGAGGGTGTGCTTTACCGTCATTATTGGCACGCCTGTGATGCGGTCAGGAACGAGGCGAAGCCGAGTTCCGCGAGCATCACAGAAGTGCCAATAATGTAAGGTAAAGCGCACCCTCGAGTGTAATATTGCGATTATACAACAGTTACCAACAAAACACATCCAAATGTATTCATATTGTGGGGCAATTCATAATAAAAATGTTTCGCTTATCCGTTTCCCTGTAAAGAGAAGAGTTTATTTGACTGAGACAAAATAGTCCCTGACAGCGCAGCACTCTGAGTCATCGTCTCATCAACGCAGCTGATTCCAGTAGGCTATATGCTCCGTCGTACGATCGTGTCACGTGGCCAAAATAACTGATCTACAAGCTCACAACGCGTCAAGATGGCGACGCGTTGTGAACTTGTAGATCGGCTATTTTTGCCGTGCGATACCTTCGTACGATAAAGTATAACATACACTGGACTGTTAACGAAATGGGAGTAATTTTACTTTAACACAGGAGGATATTTATACAGTATGGATGTTACCATTGAAATAAAGCACACTTTTTTCCAGTTATTCCTTTTATTATAGGATTTTAGGCGATTTAGGCTACAACATTTTTTTTTTCTTTTTTTTTTTTTTACATACATATGTGACAAATAGGTGATGCCATTTACAAGGCGTAGCCTACACACCAACTATAATCAGATCACTTATAGACATTGACCTGCACACTGCCATTGAAAGCACAGTTGGTGAAGGTGCTGTCCATTATGTCCAAGCTGGATCTCTGTCGTTTAGCAGGTAGAGCTGTTTGATGGGCTGGTGTTTCCACCACTGCTGTTACCAAGCATATTGCTCCACCGTTTTCTATTACCTAGAGAAGGTGCCCAGTAGCTGTGTAAAGAACTCTCTGACTTGTGTCCGCTAATGGACATAATTTCTCTGGCTTCCAGCCCACAATCAGACAGTTTCTGAATAGTAGTGCTTCTGATGCTGTGATTTGTGTAAATCATGGATGTGCCTGCTTGTTTACAGATACGTGTTAGCATGGAAGCCAGGTCATTTACACCCATTGGCTCCAATGAGTACCACACATCACCCAACTGTTCTCCTCTCAATGGATGGAGATAAAAGGCCTTAGGCTCTTTGGGAATTTTAGATATGTACTTTTCAAATGATGAAACTGGACACAATGCACTCCCAGGGTCTTCAAACATACAGCCTCTTCTGCTTTGGCGATCCCTTTCAAAATGCTGCTTGTGGTTCTTTGTTTCCTCATTGAAGGTGAGTGTCACATATTTAGTGCCTTAAAAATAAAACGGTAATCATTAGGGACGATTGATCATGTTTTCGTCACCATAAGCCCATTATCATCATTTGATCTGGTTATGCAACAATAGCTATTAGATTTTTCTGAAACCTACCTGTTGTATCTCGTTTGACAATGAAAGAATGTGGTCTAAGACTTCTCAGACCCTCCTTTCCTCTCCGCCCGAAATGAAGTTGGATGTCGAACCACACTTTGTTTACCAAGCCCCGTGGTGTGTTTGTGTTCATAGCCTCCGAGCTCCGCATTATTTTCAGGTCCTCTTCAGTGATTGTGGGATAATGTTCAGTTGTGTCATGGCCTGCTCTCCTCAGAGTCTTTATGAGTCCATTGAAGACATTGTTGGACGTTGTGAACTCGTTGTCCTGCATAATACACCATGCCCGGCTAAGAGGAGGGTCGTTGATGAAACGGTTAATGCCAGCTCTCAATCCAACGTAACTACTGATGGAGTAGTGCTTACCCTGGCAATTTCTAACCGAGCCATAAAACTCACGGAGTATGCTGTTGAGGTGCTCCTTTTTAACAGATGCAAAATCCACGTCTTGCTTTTTTTTTGCACATAGTCCCGGAAACATTTCACAGCCCAAGCTGTTGACCTGGCTGTAGTGACTTCATTCCTAGACTTCTCTAATTTATTGAGTTCTTCATTTGTCATCGGAACATGTCTCTCATTTGGTTTCGCGTTCTCCTTCTCATCCTCTTCTAACCATTGATCAACCGTAAGTCCACCAAATAAGTCAAAATGAACAACATAGTCCATTTTGCGTAGCTGTTTGTTCTCCGGTGGCGGCGGTGGGTACTGTCTGTTTGTTTTCCTATCGTGGGACAGCGTGACGTCACAGCACAGCTGTGCCATATATGGTCTAAGCAGGTGTGGACTGCAGTGCGGAGTGATTTATTAATGTGATTAGGCCCGTGCTATGATGCTGGTTTGAAGAACGGCTTCATAGCTATTTCAACCAATCAGATTGCTTGGTCGGAACTACCTGTTGTATAATAAGACTTAGACAGGGGCCATTTTCGAATTGCAGCCTCCTGAAGGTGTATCTTTAGGGCAGCTAGCCATTTCTCTAGCTAACAGCTCCCAAAAGACTTTTGGTCATTCTGGATGAAGAGAAGTTCACTGTGCTCTTCAAAGAGAGCAATGAGCAGGAGCAGCATGCCCCCAGACAAATCCTGTCATCCTCAGCTGACTGCTGCTCTATATCAGAATAGAGCTATTTAACACTTATTTTAGCCAAAGAAAATCACGTACCCTACCTTTAACCCATCAAGACCTGAATCAAGACTTCTACAAATGACTTCTAAAAACAGTATTCAGAAAAACGTATGTTTCTATATCAGTGGTGCTCAAACTTTTTCATGTCAAGGACACCCAAAATGATATGCATTTGGCCGCCGACCCCCATCTCAAATGTTTGGTTCCAGCAACCCTGGAAGTACAGATTTGAGTAAAAAACTAAATTGATTTAAAAGAGTATAATAAATATATATATATATATATATATATATATATATATATATATATATATATATATATATATATACACACACACACACACACACACACACACACACACACACACACACACAATATTGAAAGTTTTACACATTCACGATAAAAAAAAAGCAGATCTACAAACTCGTAGCCGCGCTATGAGCTTGTAGATCTGCTATTCTTGAATAGCCAAAGTGTAAAATAATGCTTTTTTGCTCAACTAAAAAAATGACACTGATGCGTTCAAGGTCTGTGTGAAATGCATTCATCCAGTCACAGAAGCTCACAATGAGCATCGTGAGCTTGTAGATCGGCCGTTTTTGCTACCATTGTGTGACACTGTAGTGTGATGAAGTGGGGCTTTAAATTATAACTCTGGAGTGAGTATGGAGGCGATGTAGTTCCTCTTCTGAGCACCAACTGTCTGCAACCGGTCCTGGTCATGATGCACTTCCTCCTGTGGTGGGTCCTTCTGTAGGTCGTCCAGCCTGTGAAGTTTATTTTTGTTAGGATTGCATTTGTAAAAGGGATGTTTACTTTTAAAGGACACCGTCCTGTTTTCCATAAAACTGCTGCCAAATGACATGGTTGTGACGCAATCTCCATCCTGTTAACCTAATCTCCCCCATTTGTGACTCCCGTCATGTAAATTATCAACAGAGTCAGTAGTTATGGCATACCTGGATCATGTCCTCCACCTCCTCCTCATTGGCTAGACACAGGTTGTGGAGCACGCAGCAGGCCATGATAGACAACGGGATCAGATCAATCCTGTTCATATCAAGGTACTTCAGGCGGCGAAAGCGTCCTTTTAGGAGTGCAAAAGCTCTGTATGGCAAAATGAAGGACAACCATAAGTTGCTGTGTACGCAGAAACTAACAGTGATAGTCATGTTTGAAGTGTACTGTGTCCAAGGTATGAGACCTGCAGGATTGTAGTGATAGCCATTCAGCTATTAGCATGTTAATGTGTACCACAAACACCATCCTTTATAATAGTCAGTAAACTGGCACAATCACACCACAAATTATTGCTGAACCAACCAGCGATAGATAGACAGACAGACAGACAGATAGACAGATAGACAGATATTACAAACCTTTCAATGACTGTCCTGGTGCCTGGCAAAGCCAAATTGTAGTGTTGCTGAACTTGGGACAGGTGGCCATTGTCTTTGAATGGGACCAACAACCACGGCTGTAGGGGGTACGCAGGGTCTCCAATGATGTGTGTGTCATCGGGCATCATCTGGTGAGGGCTGGCTTCAATGCTGGCATATAAATCTGATTCCCTATAAACCCTGGCATCGTGGACGGAAGCAGGATAGCCACTGAAGCAGTCTGTGAAGAACAGGCTGTGGTCACAGACTGCTTGCAGGTGGATGCCGTGGAAACCCTTCCTATTTACGTATGTCTCTGGGTACTCAGGGGGAGCCTTGATTGGAATATGGGTCCCATCAATGGTGCCAATTACTCTGGGAAAGTTACACAGCTTACTGAATCCCTTTGTGACCTCTGCTATCCTTGCCACGACATAGTGCTTTCATGACTCTCTGGAAGCAGGTTTCTACTGTTGATTTTGTGACGCCGAATCGGTCACTGATGTCCCTGCCGAGAAGAAATTAATATTTGTATGTGTTAATCTGTATTGTATATATGTATATTGTAAATATGTATCTCTAATACAAAATGCACTACTTTGTGTGTAGTTAGTGGCCTGAATTGACTCATTAATGTAGCTAATGAAGGTATAATAATGTCACTAGGCTAAGTTACCTGAATGAGCTCTGGTTACCCAATAGCCACAAAACAATCAGTATCTGCTTGGAAGCTGGAATGGATGCTCGCCCAGCTCCATGTTGGTTGGTGATGTCCTCTGCAATTTGCTCTGTTAAGCAAAGCAAGGCAAATTTAGTTTTAGAGCACATTTCAACAAGGCAAGTCAAAGTGCTTTACACCAGTGGCTCTCAAAGTGGGGTCCGTGGACCCCCAGGGGTCCTTGAGGGGCTTCCAGGGGGTCCCCAGCCAAAAGGTTGATAGTTTAGAAGTAGGAACCAATTGGACCATTTATGGGTCTGTAACTCTGAGAGTGTACAGATGGAACCAAATGGACCGACACTCTCAGAGTTACATTAACACTATTGATACTACAGTGTAGATTGGGGGTTTCAGAGAACAAAATGGTATCAAATGGGGTCCATAGCCTGATGCATATCATATCAAACTGGGGTCCTTGAAATTAAAATGGTTGAGATTCACTGCTATAACCATAAAAAAATCTTCTCTTATGACATGAGAAACCAAAACAACAATCAAATCGGAACAAACATTTCAAAGATACATTTGGAACACTGTCACTCAACAATTCAATCTCAGTCAGTTTCACACAGCCAGCCAGTTCAATCAGGTGTGGGTAGTAGAAATCTAAAAGCCATATTATAATTGTGTTTAGTCATTTGGTCAATGATAAATGTTGCTGGGATTTTAGAATATGGTACAGACCTGCAACAGCTCACTCACTACCGCAGACTGACACGGTTTTGTATTAGGGTGTGGCTGGCTGGTAGTCAGTGAATGCCAATTGCAATCACTGGGGTGGCTGATCAGTGACTTCATTGATTGCTGAGACTGTGTGTGTGTGTGTGTGTGTGTGTGTGTGTGTGTGTGTGTGTGTGTGTGTGTGTGTGTGTGTGTGTGTGTGTGTGTGTGTGTGTGTGTGTGTGTGTGTGTGTGTGTGTGTGAGAGAGAGTCAGCAGTGACACACACGCACACACAGCAGTGACACATCATTTTAAACCTGGGTTACAGGGGTCTCTGGCATATCTTTTCAAATGGGGGTCTGCAGGCTAATATGTGTCTATTTGCAGGTCCTTGACATGAAAAAGTTTGAGAACCAGTGCTTTACACAACATTAAAGTAATACTAGGTAACGTTTTCAACAAAACTAAAGTTAAATTGTATATCTTTTGTGAGTGGCAAAAGTTTCACAACACCCACTCCATATATTTCACCCCCGGAAGCCTTTTATTTATATATTTTCTATTGAACGGTGGACAGGGGGGACTTTCCCGGGAAAATGACGTCATCTGGCCGGAAAACGGAGGCGGAAATGCACTGGTTTCCTGTTTGGCCAGGAACTACCGCAACGGTTTCCTGTTTGGCCAGGAACTACCGCACTATAACAAAAAGGAACCTCACGCTGATTTTAAGAGAATGTAGGATTGGAAGATCGAAAAAGAACAGAAAAAGAAAGCACAGCTCATGGTAACTAATGCTCCACTGGCTAAGAGAAACGATCCGTAGATAGTATAAAACAATTAAAAGAACGCTTTTTGAAACGCTTCCGGCTTCCGGTGAAAACAAATGGAATTCTGGGTAATCGAGGACTACGGAAATTGTATGCAGTGACGGTAGTGACCAGCAGAGGTTGCTAAAAATCGTCATTTGTGAATCTGCATTGTACAACTTTAAGAACATTAAGACAGTAAAATCACATCATAAAATGACATATTAAGGACCTGTTAGGATGCTGAATGTTGTGCGTGTCATCCTGAAGTGCTCCCTGAAAGCCTCGTCCAGGTACAGCGGTACGGTCTTCTCTGCATAATCAGGGATCTTTACTCTTGCTTGTAGTTGGCGTTGTACAGGGTCTGTACAGGGCGTTGTACAGGGTCTGACAATCCTGCCATCATTTGCAGGAGATGTCGGTCCATCCTCAAATCCTGGTCCTACAGAGAAAATGGCATAATCTTATATCTTATAGACAGAGTCAATGTTTTTGTCACTCACTCATACAAGTGTATGCAGTGAAAATATTGGTGTGTGTGTGTGTGTGTGTGTGTGTGTGTGTGTGTGTGTGTGTGTGTGTGTGTGTGTGTGTGTGTGTGTGTGTGTGTGTGTGTGTGTGTGTGTGTGTGTGTGTGTGTGTGTGTGTGTTATGCTCTGCAGACTGCAGTGGTGGAAAGTAACTAAGTACATGTACTCAAGTACTGCACTTAAGTAAACTTTTGAGGCATTTGTACTTTACTTGAGTATTTCCAATGTCCAATACTTTTACTTCTACTACAGTCCATCTCATATGCAAATATTGTACTTTTACTCCATTACTATTATTTGACCACTTAGTTACTAGTTACTTTGCAGATTTAGCTTACAAAACTTTTATACAGTTCAAAACTTGGTACTTTAAGTACATTTTGATACCAATACGTTTGTACTTTTACTCAAGTACATTTACTTATAACAGAGTAATTGCAGTATATAGTAAAACAAATTGAGTACTTCTCCACCACTGGCAGACTGTGCCAACAACATCTGTGGGAACGCTGAGATTAGCCCCGGGCTAAGGCTAACTATCTCCCCGTATAAACACAGTTAATTTTCATGGCCATGTTACATGTAAAGTGTTACTTACTTTCTCAACTTCACTGTCATCCTCGTCGCTGTCAATTATACTTTCGATAACTGCTGCGTTTGTCACCAGGGAAATGATGCTTATGTTGTTTGCCCCGGCTTCTGCCATGTTGCTTTTCAGATAAACTTGTTGTTTACCTGCAGGCTGAAAAGCGCAACGCTGCCCCTTACTGGTCGTTCGTAAATCAGAAGAACTCAGTGCGCTCTATGACGTCACCGCCAGTGCACTCAGAAAACTGAGCACATTCTCGGTGCATATATCCGAACGCACCCCAAGTGACGCTGTGATGATGTCATCACCATGATACCATGTGACATGATGTCATCACCATGATACCATGTGACACTGTGATGATGTCACTGTGATGATGTCATCACCATGATACCATGTGACACTGTGATGATGTCATAAGGATAAGGATAATTCCTTTAACAGGTCCGTTCATGAAAGTCCTTGCGGTCTTGTTTCCAATGAGGGCCTGTGAGCAATTAGGGGTTCAGAGTCTTGCTCAGGGACAAATTACATTTCATCGACACATTTGCTGGCCTGGCCTGGAATCGTACCTCTGGCTCACTAACCACTCAGCTATGGCCGCCCCTATAGCCATGATACCATGTGACAGTGTGATGAAGTCACTGTGATGATGTCATCACCATGATACCATGTGACACTGTGATGATGTCATCACCATGATACCATGTGACACTTTGATGATGACACTGTGATGATGCTTTTTTTGGGCGGTGAAACCGCCCCTATATGTGAGGTTTGGATATTTGCACACCAAATCCTGCGCTGTGATTGGCCACCAGTGTACCCCCCTAACCCTGCACCGTGATTGGCCAATCACAGTCTATTCAGGACTGTGATTGGCTAGGGAAACATGACACATGTGCATAGCCCTATAAATAGGACTATGCACTTAAAAAAAACACATTTATGTTTTTTTTAAGTGAATCACACATTGTGGGTGGAAAGGGTATTAAAAAAAACACATTATTCTTTTAAGTGAGCTTCCATCACCGTGATGACCACTGTTAAATAACAACAGTGACATAGTGCTCCAATTCCACATGCTGTGATTGGCTAGTGAGACATATGATGAAATTAATCTAAAACCACTTTGATGTGACACTAGTATATTTAACTTAGATGCTGTCCATTTCGTGAGAACAGTAAAAAATAACTCAAAGATCACTATGGCTGAAATGAGAAAAGGGAAAACCGATATTGAGAAGAAAATAGAAAGTCTTCCTAGAACTGGCCCTTTCAGATCAAAGGATATATCCATCCATTGACTCCATTCAGTATTGTGATTATCTAGCAAGACACCGCCCACTTCACACTGGGTGTGATTTTTATACTTTACTTGAGCATTTCCAATTTTCAATACTTCTACTTCTACTCCACTACATCTCAGAGGCAAATATTGAACTTTTACTCCACTACAATTATTGGAACACTTTAGTTACTAGTTACTTTGTAGATTTTGATATTATACATGAACCCCTTCAGCCCTATTTAAACTTTGGCTGTTTGAAAATATCAGATCTACAAGCTCACAACGCTTCGCATTGTGACGCGTTGTGAGCTTGTAGATCTTCTATTTTCAAAAGATTTTAATACATTTTATTCTAATAAATACTAATATACTAATGAGTGAATAATGATTAATGAGTACTTTTACTTTTGGTACTAAGTAAGTACTAAGGTAAGTATAATGTATATGTTGATGCCAATACTTTTGTGCTTTCACTAAAGTAAATTTTGATTACCGTACTTTTTACTTGTATCAGAGTATTTCTTCATTGAAGTATTGATACTTTTACTTAAGTAAAAACATTTTGTACTTTTTCCACCACTGCCAGTGTCTGTCTCCTCTGGAGGAGGAGCCTGTCCATGGAGACACTTATAGACAAAAGCTTTTAAAAAGCCTTAAAATTATCAAAAGCCTAAAAAGTGATACTTTTCCAAAATGATACAATGATGGTATGAGTTTGGTCTCTTGAAGGTTTCTTCACATTGCGATACATTGTATGCTTGTAGATCTGCTATTTTCAATTATTTTAATATTTTTTTACAAATTGAAAATCTTTGAAATGGGACATTCTGCATGATGAGTGTTTTTACTTTTATTCATTTAAGCACTTTTACTCGAGTACATTTTGAATACCTATTGCTACTTTCACTTGTAATAGAGTATTTCTGCATTGTGGTATTATTACTTTTACTCAAGTACTTCTTCCACCACTGGTTACACTCAGACTCATTAATTTTATCATGTGTCTCTTCAGCTCTCCAGGCTCTCCACACAACAGGTAAACAAACATCAACACATACATCATATACATACATTCATCATGTATATCTACATCATATATTACTCTCCAGGCTCTCCACACAACAGGTAAACAAACATCAATACAAATACTAATATTATAGATTGTAACCTAGAAGTTTTTCTTCTAATCAAAGTAATATAACTTTATTTAACTGTTTATTCTATTGTCTGTGTACAGAGTCTGGTGATGTCATCAGGTTGGTGGGAGGAGCCAGTCACTGTGCTGGTAGAGTGGCGATGAAACACCAGGAAGAATGGAGACCAGTGGATCCTTCTGACTGGAACCATAAGTCATCATCTGTAGTGTGTAGACAGATACAGTGTGGATCTGTGCTTTCTACAGAAATGAGACAAGGTTCTACAGGTCAACCTACATGGTATATTAGATCTCCCTGTGATGGGTCTGAATCTTCACTGAGGGAGTGTGGAGCAGTGCTGTCTGATACTTCCTCCTCCAGTCTGGAGCTGATCTGTTCAGGTAACAAACAATGACTTCAACAATGATACTAATCTATACTATCTGTCTGTCTGTCTGTCTGTCTGTCTGTCTGTCTGTCTGTCTGTCTGTCTGCCTGCCTGCCTGCCTGCCTGCCTGCCTGCCTGCCTGCCTGCCTGCCTGCCTGCCTGTCTGTCTGTCTGTCTTTCTTATCTTCTCTCTCTCTCTCTCTCTCTCTCTCTCTCTCTCTCTCTCTCTCTCTCTCTCTCTTTCTTTCTTTCTTTCTTTCTTTCTTTCTCTCTCTCTCTCTCTCTCTCTCTCTCTCTCTCTCTCTCTCTCTCTCTCTCTCTCTCTCTCTCTCTCTCTCTCTTTCTTTCTTTCTTTCTTTCTGTCTCTTTGTCTGTCTGTCTTATTTACTCTCTCTCTCTTTCTTTCTTTCTTTCTTTCTTTCTTTCTTTCTTTTTTTCTTTCTTTTTTTCTTTCTTTCTTTCTCTCTCTCTTAACCCTTTAAGGCCGGGAAGGGAACGCATGTGTGTCATTTTAATATTTATTTGGCGATTCAAAAATAGCAGATCTACAAGCTCATAGCGCGGCACCAAGTAGATCTGCTATTTTTAGAAAATGTGTGAAAATGTGTGCAAATCTTTTATATACATTTTTAACTCAAATCTTTGCTTCTGGGGGTCCCTGGAACAAAATATTTTTTAGATGGGAGGGGGTCCGCGAACAAATACATATTATTTTGGGGGTCCTTGACATGAAAAAAGTTTGAAAACCATTGATAATATACTGTAGCAACATAAGTAAAACAATAAAAAAAATTAGGAAAGAAAAACTGTTAGGATTTAGAAGATGTTTGTAAAATCCCCAGAAGCAAAGATTTGAGTTAAAAAACTTTCGCTTTAAAAAAGTATATATATATTAAAACTAAAGATTTGCACACATTTTCACGATTTTTCAAAAAAATTGCAGATCTAAAAGCTCGCAACTGGTTGCTTGTTTCCAGAACCTGGCAACACGAGTTGCCAGGTTCTGGAAAGAAACAAGCATCCAGTGTTAAATTGTTCGCCATTAACGGTAGCCTCGCAGGAAGTTTCAGCGCATGTTTGACTGTCATGAGACTCTACAATGAATCGTAGTAGAGAAAAAAATAACTTTGCATCGGTTATAATAGACGAATTTCCCTAACCCACGCGCTCCCATTATGACAACGGAGGGGGTTTAAAAAATGACGACAGGGGAATCTATGGAAAAAAAGAACGCCACTTTTTACGTCGGTAGGTGAGTAACGAGACATCAAAGATAACACTTAATTTGTCCGGAATTCTCCTTTAATAAAAGATCTGTTAAAACTCTAATCTCTCTCTCTCTCTCTCTCTCTCTCTCTCTCTCTCTCTCTCTCTCTCTCTCTCTCTCTCTCTCTCTCTCTCTCTCTCTCTCTCTCTCTCTCTCTCCAGAGTCTGTAAGGTTGGTGAATGGGACTAGTTCATGTTCAGGCAGAGTGGAGGTGAAGTCTAATCAGTCTTGGGTCTCAGTGTGTGAAGGTGACTTTGACCAGCAGGATGCAGAGGTGGTCTGTAGGCAGCTTGGCTGTGGGGCTCCTTCAGTCCTCCAGGGGGCGCTCTATGGAGAAGTGAAGGCTCCAATGTGGACCAAAGAGTTCCAGTGTGAAGGCAACGAGTCTGTTCTCCTGGACTGTAGAACCTCAGACTCAACTAGAAACACCTGCTCACCTGACAAGACTGTTGGACTCACCTGCTCAGGTAAAAGACACACTACACTTTAGCTTTGATTATTAGTTTACAGTCAAAGTAATATTACTTTTTTAACCACTTGAAACCTATATTTAGTTCACTGTATTCCTAAGGGCTCTATACTAGGCCCACTTTAAAAAAAAAACACTTTAAAATAGCAGATCTACAAGCGTGTTGTGACGAGTTGTGAGCTTACAGATCGTCTATTTTTACACAGTTAACCCTAGAATATGGACACTTATTCTGTTGTCTGTGTACAGAGCCTGGTGATGTCAGGTTGGTGGGAGGAGCCAGTCACTGTGCTGGTAGAGTGGAGATGAAACACCTGGGAGAATGGAGACCAGTGGATCCTTATGACTGGAACTATAATTCATCATCTGTAATGTGTAGACAGATACAGTGTGGATCTGTGCTTTCTACAGAAGAGATAGATGGTTCTACAGGTCAACCTACATGGTGGATTATATCTCCCTGTGATGGGTCTGAATCTTCACTGAGGGAGTGTGGAACAGTGGAGTCTCTTACTTCCTCCTCCAGTCTGGAGCTGATCTGTTCAGGTAACAAACAATGACTTCAACAATGATACTAATCTATACTGTCTGTCTGTCTGTCTGTCTGTCTGTCTGTCTGTCTGTCTGTCTGTCTGTCTGTCTGTCTCTGTCCTTCAGTATGTCCTTCAGTCTGTCTGTCTGTCTGTCTGTCTGTCTGTCTGTCTGTCTGTCTGTCTGTCTGTCTGTCTGTCTGTCTGTCTGTCTGTCTGTCTCTGTCCTTCAGTATGTCCTTCAGTCTGTCTGTCTGTCTGTCTGTCTGTCTGTCTCTGTCCTTCAGTATGTCCTTCAGTCTGTCTGTCTGTCTGTCTGTCTGTCTGTCTGTCTGTCTGTCTGTCTGTCTGTCTGTCTGTCTGTCTGTCTGTCTGTCTGTCTGTCTCTGTCCTTCAGTCTCTGTCCTTCAGTCTCTGTCCGTCTGTCCGTCTGTCTGTCTGTCTGTCTGTCTGTCTGTCTGTCTGTCTGTCTGTCTGTCTGTCTGTCTGTCTGTCTGTCTGTCTGTCTGTCTCTGTGTCTCTGTGTTAGACAGGGCAAATCCTATAACAATTTGATAAAAGGGTTTACCAAACTTTTCTCAGTTGATCCTAAAGTGATTTTTAGAATTTTTAGTGATTTTCCTGTGGATTACATAACAATGATAATTTGTTATGACTTATAGACAATATGTTTGTTAAACAATGATCATTACCAAACGTTTGATCCTGAGGTGACTCTTCTTGTAGAATCAATTTCTATAACATAATAATATAATAAATACATGTATTGATAATGTAGCTTTAGGTTATACAATGTGTATGAAATGATGATTTTAGATTAGATTGCAGATACGTTAACTTTAAAGTAATTATCAAGGCATGAGTTCTTCTCATCATAGCAAAGCAAATGTTATTACTAAATGACCCTAAATATTGTACGGTCTCAGGGTGTGCATCGGACAGGAATGAGAATGCTTGGTGATGAAAGGTGACAGAGCATCGACTCGGTCTCGCCTCCGTCGGTCTCGACTCGGTCTTGCCTCCCGCCGGTCTCGGTCTCGACTCGGACTCGACCCCCTCCCTGGCCTCTCGGACTCGGTCTTGACTCGGACTCACCCCCCCTCGGACTTGGTCTTGACTTGGACTCACCCCCCCTCGGACTCTGTCTTGACTCGGACTCACCCCCCCTCGGACTCGGTCTTGACTCGGACTCACCCCCCCTCGGACTCGGTCTTGACTTGGACTCACCCCCCCTCGGACTTGGTCTTGACTTGGACTCGCTTTAGGTGGTCTCGACTACAACCCTAAAGATGAAGCTTTGAGATCATGAGTTATTCATGAGTAGAGTCCAGTATTTTATTACTTTGACCAAAGCTGGTGTAATGTTAGACACCACATTATTCAAATCATTAATTGTTACTGCTCATTCCTAGTGAGCAATACTGTCGCCTATTCCTTATAAAAACACCCAGGAAAAAAACAGCAGTTATTTTAGGTTACAGTAAACATCTTTATTCCTCCATAGCCCCTCCAGAAAAACCCTCAGTATCAGTGGATCCAGCAGGAGAAGTTGTTGAGGGCAGCAAAGTGACTCTGACCTGCAGCAGTGATGCCAACCCACCAGTAGACATCTACACCTGGTACAGAGACATCAGATCTATCTCCACTGGTCCTCAGCTGGTGAAGGACAATGTGTCTCCTGCAGACTCTGGACAGTACGTCTGTCAGAGGACAAACACACATGGATCACAGAGATCATCCCCACACTATCTAGATGTTCAGTGTAAGTGAACTAAACTGTTTACATTTTTGTTCTTCTTTTTTTACAGACAGCAACACAACAGCATCATTTGTTCAAGTGTGTTTAGTTTTTGTGTCGTAAAGAGGGCTTTTAAAATGACATAAATGTTTCTCTAACGTTGGGACTAACGCGTTACGTAACGCAACTACTTTTTGCGGTAACTAATAACGTAACTATAGTTACCTTTTCCCATTCAGTAATGCTGTTATAGTTACTGTGATTTAAAT
Organism: Gymnoscopelus braueri; assembly: GCF_963280865.1. Classification (NCBI taxonomy): domain Eukaryota; kingdom Metazoa; phylum Chordata; class Actinopteri; order Myctophiformes; family Myctophidae; genus Gymnoscopelus; species Gymnoscopelus braueri. Next base: position 53,339,027 of record NC_137614.1, read on the forward strand.
GGGTGTGTTACTGCGTTACATTAGGTGATCCAAATGAACTGTTTCCCCCTGCGGGGTCTGTCTGTCATCTAACCATAGCATTTGATCCACAGGCGATGTGCTCTCACAGTAACATGAGGAAGTGAAAGTGGGAGAGAGGAGTGATGATTGGTTAACATAGGGTAACATTTCAGGATAAGCCAATCAGAGACAGAGTTGGGCGGGTCTTACCTTATAGGAAAAATATACACATAGAGTCCAGAGGGAAGCACGCACATACAAAAATAACTTAATCAGGTGCTGAACAACAATACGTACATTAGAAAAAAGGGAAGGGAAGTCCGCACACTTAAGCTCCCAGTAGAAAAACTTAATGGAGTTACACACCTTCCCATGTAATGTATCACCTGATGAAGACCCTTAGCGGTCGAAACAACATTAAATGTTTCTACTGGGAGCTTAAGTGTGCAGACTTCCCTTCCCCTTTTTCTAATGTACGTATTGTTGCGCCCTCTTGTGGAATCTTGTTTTTTATTTAATTGACGTAGATCTACGTCCTTGGCAGGCAGTGTGTTAAAGGTTCGATGACATACATTTTCACATTTTTTATTTTTTATGTTTTTTTGGGGGTTTTATGACCTCAATTACACCCAAAAAATCTGAACTTTGAACATTCAGTGGATTTTCTGTGGTCTGGGGTTTTCTGAATAATTAGGCTGAAAAGTAATCTGAGCTTGGCCCTTCGACAGTGAGGTCACAGTTGATTAATCCCGCCCACTCTCCTCCTCGCCCCTCCCCTTCCCTATCCTTTCCTTTGGGGGGGGCGGAGCAGAGGCGATGATTGACAGGCAAAATCCCTCACCAGCGACACCCGCAGGCAAAGATTTCTTTTTTCATTGCAGTTGAAAAGGCTTTAGAAATGTGAGACAAAAACACCTACAGTGAATCACTGGAGTGGAATTTTCAGTTAAAACTTTTTGTACACGTTTGAAGGACCAGGACAAAGACTCTGAATGTGGTGTAAACATGAATGTCATGATACCTTTAAAGGGCGATTGTTACAACGCTCTCAGTAGGAGAAGGAAGAACTGCCACTCCAAATGTTTAAAATCAGCCTCATGGTGGCGCTATAGCAGGTCACTTCACGTTTTGGCCTATGATTCTTGAACCGTAGGACCATCAAGATGTTGTTGTTTTTTTCTCCCCAAATACATTTGTGTCTGACTAGATTTTCCATCCAGTATTATGAATCAGTAAGATTTTTCATATTCCATTCCGATTGGCTATAGTCGCCATCCAAAGTTTGTGGGAGTGGCCTGTTTAATACATTTCATTCCATTGAAATCAATGGTGACTTGACGTGACTTTACACTTGGTTTTATTACCTTAGTAAACCTTTTCATGAAGCCATTATGTTTTCAGTCTGTTTCAAATCTTCTTTATGCGTTTTTGCCTTCATTTTTTCAATTGATGATGAAGCAGGGTATATTTTCGGGGCTTGTGATTGGTTCTACTGAGTGAAGACCCACCCCTCGCTCCCCTTCACACTGGGTGTGGTTTCACTCACAGACATTTGTCACTGAACTAGAGGCTTCAAAACGTGTAGAAACCAATGGGTGACGTCACGGCTCTTACTCCATATTGTTTACAGTTTATGAGCTACCCCCATGTTGGTAAAGGTTACCGTGTCACCAAATCACCATGGCGACCGTGTTTGCTGCTGTCAGCTAGACAGGTTCCATGTAGAGATGCACCGATTAATCGGCCGCCGATAAAAAAAATACTTTTTTAGGTCAAACCGGCTGGATCGGTGCTCGGCCGGTCACTGTCATAAATTCCGATTTTATGCCGGTCAAATTGAAACTGTGTTGGCACTGCTCAGCATGATGATCAAAGTCGTGTGAGTCGACTCAGTAAACATTAGCAAGAGAAGCCCACAGATGGTGCTGATTACCATTGAAATATAAGGATATATAAATTCAATATCTATATAATATGGAATATATTATATTCCATAATGCTGCGCGCAGTTATAGCCTAGTCAATGTAGTGACTGTCGGTTCGTCAATCACGGGGAATTTAAAGACAGTAAGTGCGTCACCAGGCTTCTCATACGGTCCATGCAAAAGATGTTGTAGACTACAGAAAAACATAGCCTATAAACTTCCCTTTTATTGTAGCCAGTTGCAAAGAAAAATCACCCCCTGACTCTCTTTGCATATGCTGACAACTTTGGCATGGACGTGTGGTGTGTGCGTGTGCGTGTGCGTGTGCGTGTGCGCGTGCGTGTGTGTGTGCGTGCGTGTGTGTGTGTGTGTGTGTATGCGATGCGTGTGCGCGCACTTCTCTCATACAAACAGTAGCTCTGCTCATTCCTCCTACCTGCAGGGTTGCCTCTTATGCCTGTACAGACATGTATGCCTGTTGCGACTGCAGCACACAGCAAACCCAAAATATTTATTTCTATTTATTTTTTATTTTTTATTTTTTCTTCTCTTATATCTGCTTTTTTTCTTCTTCTTTTTTTCCTATTTTATCTGCTCTGATTAATTTTCGTGCCTCTTTGTTTTTCCTTTTATTTCAAATGTTTCTCTTACAACTGTGCCTACAACTGTCCTGGGGATTGAGGGTGGGGGGTGGGATAGGGGAATGTAGCATATGTACAATTGTCTCAGTCTTTTTTGTGATGTGATAAAAAATGTATGTGCATTACGCTTGCCCCTGGGCCTTGTACAAAAAAACAATAAAAAGACCTTGAAAATAAAAAAGATTACAATTTTTAATAAATAATAATTTCAATAACCGATCTCAATATGGACCCATAATAAGTTTTGCCAAAATCATGCAGCTCTATAACAGTGACAGCCATAACAGCAATGGTACAAAAATAAAAAATAAATGATATAGGCTACAGTAGTATTCTTTTTAAAATTCTTCTTGTTTTTGTAATGACTTTAGGCCTTTCGTTGCATAGTTAGGGCATCAATATTATAGCCATATCATGATATTAGACTGGATATCGTCTGTGATTTTGGATATTGTACTATTATGATATGGCATAAGTGCTCTTTTCCTGGTTTAATCTTATTGGTACTCTATATTGGCAAATACACAAAATTAAGTACTTGTACTTAGCCTGAAAAAAATGTAGTTAGAAAATAGAAAATCTGTATCGGTAAAACCGGTATCGGCAGGTCAGACTTTTAAAAAAACGTAATCGGTATCGGCCAAGGATTTTGCAATCGGTGCATCTCTAGTTCCATGTACTGTTACTCTCAAATTAATTAATTTGATGATTTTTCTCTTCAGCTCTCCCTGTTCAACCAACAGTCCACACAGCAGGTAAACAAACATGAACAATCAACAACACATCATGGTAGGCTAAAAGGTTTTTCTTCTAATCAAAGTAATATTACCTTTTTACTGTGTATTCTATTGTCTCTGTACAGAGTCTGATGTCAGGTTGGTGGAAGGAACCAGTAACTGTACAGGTATACTGGAAGTGAAGCACCAGGGAGATTGGAAACCAGCGGCTGATTTTACGTCTAACTGGAACCTGAATTCATCATCAGTGGTGTGTAAACAGCTGGGCTGTGGCTCTGCTGTTGACACAAAATGGAGCCCTGGTTCTAAACATCAACCTGTTTGGTGGATTGCATCTTCCTGTGTTGGATCAGAATCTTCACTGAGGGAGTGTGTAACAATGCAGTCTGCTAGTTCTGGGGACAGACTAGAGGTGATCTGTTCAGGTAACAAACAATAACTTCAACATTGACACCAATCTATACTGTCTCTTATTTTGCCGTGTGCGTTGCCAGCTTGTAGATCTGCTATTTTCACAAGAGTGTATGTTTAGTAATGCAATTCTAAAAAGTAACAATTAACTAAAGTTTTCAAATAATTGTAATGGAGTAAATATTTGTAGTGGGGTAGATAGAAGTAAAAGTATTGAAAATTGGAAATACTCCAGTAAAGTTAAAATACCTCAAATTTGTACTTAAGTACAGTACTTGAGAAAATGTACTTAGTTACTTAACACCACTGCTCCTCATAGAGGTAGAAGAGTCTCTTCTCGCTACATATACCGTTCATCAAATAGGAAAATTAAATCTGCACACCGGTAGAAAAAGCTTGACTGTTTATTTATTGCTGTCAACGTTTCAATCACTGTTTGTGTAAATTGTGTTTGATGGTGTTCGTTTGAACTTTAGGCTATAAATATGAAGGGTCTCAGTGTTCAGAACAATCCTCAAATATGAAGAACAAAGTGAGGGTGCAGTAGCCGATGAGTTGTTGTCCGTCCACTTTTTGAAAATCCAATTTCTTTCACTCTTAACTGTTTGACTGCCAGATTATTTTCATAATGTACTCACCCAGTGCCAAGCGATTTTCGTGTTTATAGTGGTTTTCAAGTGGTCATAAAAAGTTTAGATTCATATTGATTGATCGATCGATTCATTGTGTGTACAGCCAAAGATCGTCCCTGACTGCTGGTTTGTGGACACACATTCCAGACGGAGCTTGTGTCCCCTTCGCTACAGGCCGTTGGAAACACGTGTTTCGGTGGAACGAAAAAAAAAAAAAAACAACAGTGGCGTTATAGGGAAAAGAAAAAAAACTACAAACATGGAGTCGACGGGAACGGAATGGCACTATATTCATTATTTCCTTATCCGTTTGTGCTACAGTTTTACTGCTCCCTTCGGATTCAAGATCAGACCGTGACGGTCTATAAAACAACATTAAGTAAAAACTCGGGATTTCTCGGGGCTTGGCACTGAGAGAGTTAATAAAACATCTGACAATCAAAATAATAGCCTATGGATGTATTCCAGGAACAGGCACAAAGCACTTATTTTTTTAACTCTATGACAAAGCATGTGTGCAGATCTCAGGTCCACAATGGAAACAAGCCCCTAGGGCTTTTTGTGTTATCCTTTTAACAACCATTGTAAGGAGGCACGGTGGCGCATTCGGTAGCGCTGTCGCCTCACAGCTAGAAGGTCCTGGGTTCGATTCCCGCCGGGGACGCTGTGGGCGCTGGGGGGCGTGTTCTCTCCTCCGCGTCAGCGCCCATACCCTAGGTGGGGTTGGCGAAAGGGCCTTTCTGTGTGGAGTTTGCATGTTCTCCCCGTCTCTCCTAGGGTAGGTATACCCTCACAAAAACTATGCAGTAATCCTGGTCTCTATACTGCCTCCCCCTGGTCAGCCGGGGCGCCTGATGGAGGGGAAAGGAACTGGTTTGAATAACGTGTTCCTTCCACGCTCTACGTCTAACCAGGGAACCTCCCCCCTGTCAGGTGATAAGAAGCGGCTTACTAGCTCCTCATGCATTGAAGGAGGCATGAGCTCGGCTCTAGGCTCTCCCTAGGCTGGCAGAGGGAGTGTAGCGCCCAGGATTACTTAGACAACTGGCACTGGGTGAAAAAACGGGTTACAAAATCGTGGGATAAAAAAAGAAAAAAAAAACATTGTAAAACCTTACATCTGTAGGCTACTGTTTACAAAGATGTTAACACATTGACTGCCAGAGTTTATTCATAATGTACTCACCCCTGTGCCAGCAATTTGCGTGTTTTTTAATTTTTTTATTTTGTAATTTTTCATTCAAATAAATTCTCTGATTGTGGTGTTAAGCACATACGACAGTTCCACCAGTAGAGAGCAGCAAATCCACACATTGATCACCTCGCTCGCCCCCTCCCAAACAGGCCCACGTCATATCCTGTCATTCACCGGATGTTATGTTTTCGACAATCCCTGATCCGCTGATCGGCCTGAAAACGATGTGATACACTACGACGATGACTGTTAGTCACCCGGACCAAAGAAAATAGAAGTTGAGCTGTCCGTTCGTTTTTTATACTGTGTGAAAAACCGTGTTTTTCCCTATTCTGGCCGAAAATGAGAAAAACTATGTGACCCGGAAATTATTTTTTTTTTTACATCCGGCTCCGGGTGAGTGTGACGTAAGTGGAAAACGAAAGTGCTGATGAGAAATAAACAGAGCTGTGCGATCACAGATTAAACAATGAAAATTCAAATGAACGCATCAATGCGTTCTTTTGAATTGCTGGCATTCAAGCGATGGATTTGAAAGAACGCATCGATGCGATCTTGGCAATCAATGTGTTAATAAAGTATTCAATCAATCAAAAAAACAAACAATATAAAGTGTTTCAAAAGAAAGGAAACTTATATACATATTTCATATCGTAGAACAAACGTGAAAATCTCTAACGGCTGGCAACAACAGGCCTTATTTCAGGCTTTAAAAAATGACGCTTAGGCTGTATTAATGTCCTTCCTAGTTACATCAATAAACTGCCAATAAAGTATTCTATCTATCTATAGATCGCTGGTTTGGTGATCTGGGGACCTCGGTGTGACATGAGCAACAGGCCTGGTGTCTACGCCAATGTCTACAGATTTGTGGACTGGATTAAGAGTGATCATGTTGATTATGATTACACTAATGATGAGGACATGTAAGTAATGTAGCACATGTAATATGTAGTAAGTAATGTAGCACATGTAATATGTAGTAAGTAATGTAGCACATGTAATATGTAGTAAGTAATGTAGCACATGTAATATGTAGTAAGTAATGTAGCACATGTAATATGTAGTAAGTAATGTAGCACATGTAATATGTAGTAAGTAAGTAATTAAGTAAGCTTTTCTGAGCCGTATAGGGCAGGAGGAGCCTATCCCCTGTTTCTGTAGTGTGAGGTGGCTTGATGTACCAGTACACCGTCTGGATATGACACTAGTATGTCACATGTACCAGTACACCGTCTGGATATGACACTAGTATGTCACATGTACCAGTACACCGTCTCTACTGCTCTACATGATGCTAAATTTTTGAAATATGTCTAGAAGTACCTGTATGTAATAAGCAAGTAACTGAGTATGCTGTCAATGTAACTAGAGACATTAAGTTCATAGTAATGCATAATACAATGTTACTAGAGATATTAAGTTGATAGTAATGCATAATACAATGTTACTAGAGATAGTAAGTTCATAGTAATGCATAATACAATGTTACTAGAGATAGTAAGTTCATAGTAATGCATAATACAATGTTACTAGAGATATTAAGTTGATAGTAATGCATAATACAATGTTACTAGAGATATTAAGTTGATAGTAATGCATAATACAATGTTACTAGAGATATTAAGTTCATAGTAATGCATAATACAATGTTACTAGAGATATTAAGTTGATAATAATGCATAATACAATGTTACTAGATATATTATGTTGATAGTAATGCATAATACAATGTTACTAGAGATATTATGTTGATAGTAATGCATAATACAATGTTACTAGAGATATTATGTTGATAGTAATGCATAATACAATGTTACTAGAGATATTAAGTTGATAGTAATGCATAATACAATGTTACTAGAGATAGTAAGTTCATAGTAATTACGATTAGGAGATATTACGTTGATATTAACGCTTAAGTAGAGTTTTTGCTGCTTGCTCGTGGGGTAATTGTTGGGTGAATGGTGTTCAGTGCCATTAGGAAAAAAAACAATAAAATGTACTTGATTGAGTAATTGTAATACTTCCTTAAAAGCACAATGAAACATTTTGTCAATTTTGTTTCGAGTAACTTTGAATAAAAGATGATTCTAAGACGGCTAGTCCCATTCATTGATTCTGATTGTCTGTTTTACTTAATTAATTAATGGGACTCCATAGATTGTAATAACAACTTGATTCTATATTTCATATGATTTAAAATAGCATAGTTTATAACAGTCTGAGGGAAAGACAGCTCTTAGCATCGTTGTTCATTCAGGCGACGCGTTGTGAGCTTGTAGATCTGCTATTTTCAAACATTTTAGTATTTTAACTTTTGGTACTTTAAGTACATTTTCATACCAATACTTTTGTACTTTGGTCATTTTTAATTCCGGACTTTTACTTGTAACAGAGTACTTCTACAATGCAGTATTTATACTTTTACATTTGAGTACTTTTTCCACCACTGCCCCTCCACCCACCAAGGACTGGACCAACATCAATGTCCATCCATCTTCATATGTATGGACACTATGAGGACAGCTGTGTCTCATCTTCATATGTGTGGAGAGACTATGAGGACAGCTGTGACTCATCTTCATATGTATGGACACTATGAGGACAGCTGTGACTCATCTGGAGAAGACACTCAGTCAAGGGATTAATACGTGTTTATTAAATGTATGCTTTGTAATAATAATCTAAATCTACAAAGTAACTTGTAAGTAAAGTATACACATAATTGTAGTGGAGTAAAAGTATAAAAATGGAGCTACTCAAGTAAAGTAAAAGTACAACAGACTAGAGTATTTGAGTCAATGTACTTAGTTACTTTCCACTATTTGTATATCAGGACAGAATACTGAACCACATTCATAATAGGCTAGACCGTCATATCCTTTGTATTTTGCAGCTGTATGCTTCCCTCTGGTGGACATAGTAAGTAGTACTGGCCACCAATACATGGTCATTTCCAATGTGACGCTCAGTTTCTTTGGTAACAGGAGGAGTGGGCACTAAGGAGAGAGTGGGCACTAAGGAGAGAGTGGGCAGTAAGGAGAGAGTGGGCAGTAAGGAGAGAGTGGGCACTAAGGAGAGAGTGGGCAGTAAGGAGAGAGTGGGCACTAAGGAGCGAGTGGGCACTAAGGAGAGAGTGGGCACTAAGGAGAGAGTGGGCACTAAGGAGAGAGTGGGCACCTCGATGTAAAATTGGCTATTTGGGTCAGAATGTGTTATTTATGTGTTATATATAATTAGGGCATAAACAAGAAGTTGAAGGATATATTTAAGTCTGATAATGATGTACCGTGCATGTTCATATCACGTGTAGATCTGCTATTTTCAAATGACCGAAATGTATATAGGGCTGAAGTGGTTAATGTATGTTTTGTAATAATAATCGAAATCTACAAAGTAACTAGTAACTAAAGTTTTAAAATAATTATAGTGGAGTAAAAGTATAATATTCGTCTCTGAGATCGTAATGGAGTAGAAGTCAAAGTACAGGAAAAAAAATCAAATATCCTTATAATCCTTATATACATTATTATATAATTTTGGACAAAATAGCTAATTTCTCATCGAGGTGCCCACTCTTCTCGTACTGCTTTTCTTCTTTTTTTTAAAAACTGCAATACTCGGACGTGTTGTGAGCTTGTAGATCGTCTATTTTCAAATAGCTAAAGTTTAAATACTGTAGGGCTGAAGTGGTTAATGTATGATTTGTAATAATAATTCAAATATAAAGTAACTGGTAACGAAAGGTTTTCTAGTACAATATTAGCCTGAAATATAGTGGAGTAGAAGTGAAAATACGGAAATACTCAATTAAGGAAAAGCATTTAAGCCACACTTATGAGTACTTTGCACTTTCTACTAGATCATATCTGATGTTATGGTCTGTTATGTCTGTTGTTATGGTCTGTTATGTCTGATGTCATGGTCTTGTAAATCTGATGTCATGGTCTGTTATGTCTGATGTCATGGTCTGTTATAGCTGATGTCATGGTCTTGTAAATCTGATGTCATGGTCTGTTATATCTGATGTCATGGTCTGTTATATCTGATGTCATGGTCTTGTAAATCTGATGCCATGGTCTGTTATGTCTGATGTCATGGTCTGTTATATCTGATGTCATGGTCTTGTATATCTGATGTCATGGTCTTGTATATCTGATGTCATGGTCTTGTATATCTGATGTCATGGTCTTGTAAATCTGTCATGGTCTCGTCTGATTTGACATGCCTTTAATACTAGGCCCCGCCTTGTTTTGGTCACATGGGGTCTGCGTCACGTGGGGACCTCGTCTCTTCCGGGTTTGTGTTGTTTATAGTTTTTACAGAAACAGAAGCAGAAGGAAAAAAAATCAAACTACACGGTGAGACCCTTTACATGACATTATAACAGCCAGATTAATCATGTAATAATTTAATATTTTTTTACAACTCAGATAATACCTAAACATCCTTTTTTTTTATGTCAACTCGTTATATTTAGCAGTTTTTCTCCTTGGTTTATATATCAGTGAGTTTAGAGACTCACGTCGCCAGCTGGTTGCACATCCGGTCTGTGGGTCTGAAGAAAGCGGAAACGGTTAGGCGCCATGTGTGTGTGCGGCGTGCGATGCGGCCGGATGCGAGTGGGCGGGTTCTAGACCGGATGTATGCTGCTCGGTTCAGAATAGGAACCAGGGCTTCCCACAGGTGCTGCGCAAAGCCTAGCGACGTCAAATAAAAAGAGCAGATCTACAAGCTCACAACGCGTTGCGGCCTCGACGCGTTTTGAGCTTGTAGATCTGCTCTTTTTTTGTTTTAAATATCACGGCTAAAAGGCTAACAGCTAATGTTTATAGCTTCTTCTTTTCATTCGAAATAAGAACCGAACAGAACCGGCTAACGGTCACTAGTTAATGTCACATTATTAACCAGTTTAACCACATGAAGTGTTGTTAGCCTAGCATTAGCATTGTCTCACTAACATGAACCAACAGCAACAGCTTTAATAGTCACTATTAGCAGCTAGCAGGCTAACTTTGGCTACTAGCAGCTAGCAGGCTAACTTTAGCTACCAGCACCTTGCATTCTAACTTTAGCTACTAGCAGCTATCAGGCTAACTTTAGCAGCTAGCAGGCTAACTTTAGCAGCTATCAGGCTAACTTTAGCAGCTATCAGGCTAACTTTAGCAGCTATCAGGCTAACTTTAGCAGCTATCAGGCTAACTTTAGCAGCTAGCACGCTAACTTTAGCTACCAGCACCCTGCATTCTAACTTAAGCTACTAGCAGCTATCAAGCTAACTTTAGCAGCTATCAGGCTAACTTTAGCTACCGGCACCTTGCAGTCTAACTTTAACTACTAGCGGCTATCAGGCTAACTTTAGCCATGTCACTGGTCACGAGTTTGATTGATTGATGTAGTTTATTTAGAAAGACATGAGAATAGTACATGACAGTACATAACAGTACATGGAAGTACAAATCCACAATACAAGGTCTACTAAACTGGAAACCCTCATTAAGCACTGAGCTTGTTTAAGATGAGAACCCCATGCACACAAATCATGATGAAATATAAGAGGCAGACAGATATACACACTACTATACAGAATGTCATACAATCAGTTTACAGGTTACTGGTATGAAGAGAGAAAAAAAAATATATATACAAAAGAGGAAAATGAAGGAGGGGGGGGGGTAGGTTAAGACTTAGACAGGGGCCATTTTCGAATTGCAGCCTCCTGAAGGTGTATCTTTAGGGCAGTTTTGAAAGTGAGTAGGGTTTTACACTCCTTTACTCCTTTTGGTAGGGCATTCCACATTTTTGATGAATAGCATGAGAACGAGTTCATTCCCTTTGTTGAGCCAAATAGTTGTGTGTGTTATTCTCATGTCTTACTAAATAAAGTACATCAATCAATCAATAATAATAATCATCATGATGATGATGATGATGATAATTAGTAATAAATAAATATTGGCATTTAAACCCTAATATCAATTGACAATTACATTCTGTAAGCTATTTCCTTTAGTCAAATATCTATCTGTCTGTCTGTCTGTCTGTCTGTCTGACTTGTGAGAAGATTATGTATACATTTATCTTACAAACTAATAATAGAGGAATTAAAGCACCACCAAGTCCTGTGAAGACCTTATTTTATGTCATGTGAATTCAATGGAATGCTCAGTGATGCTATTGCATCATGCTTTTCTTTAAATAACGTTGGCTAATAATTGACTGTATAAGTTTTGTGTCACAACTCTGACCACTTCTGTTTCCTTTAGTTCTGACTGAGGAAATATGTATTTCTGCTGTTGGACTTCTGTATTTGGAAATATGTTACAAAGAGTCATTCTTGACTCATGAAGGGCCTGTTTGTTCACACGCCAACTATGAAGGTTTAGTTTAAATAGATTTGTCCTAAATCTAGAGCCGTGGTTCTCAAAGTGCGGTCGGGGACCCCCAGGGGACCCCCAGGGGGTTCCCCTCCAGGAAAAAAAAAATCTGCTATTTGAAAATAGCAGATCTACAAGCTTGTCGGTGTGAATGAACCCTTTTACTCTCCGATACTCGTTTCCTATATTTCATAAGATAAAATAAGAAATAGTCTCAGTCTGCACACTGGATCACGCTCCGAAAGTTTAAAAATTGATTGATTGATTGATTGATTGATTGATGTACTTTATTTAGTAAGACATGAGAACAACAAGTACATGGAAGTACAAATTCACAATACAAGGTCTACTAAACTGGAAGACTCATTAAGCACTGAGCTTGTTTAAGATGAGAACCCCATGCACACAAATCATGATGACATATAAGAGGCAGACAGATATACACACTACTATACAGAACGTCATACAATCAGCTTTCAGGTTACTGGTATGAAGAGAGAAAAAAAATATATACAAAAGAGGAACCTGAAAGAGGGGGGGGGTAGGGGGGGGTAGGTTAAGACTTGGACAGGGGCCATTTTCGAATTGCAGCCTCCTGAAGGTGTATCTTTAGGGCAGTTTTGAAAGTGAGTAGGGTTTTACACTCCTTTACTCCTTTTGGTAGGGTATTCCACATTTTTGATGAATAGCATGAGAACGAGTTCATTCCCTTTGTTGAGCCAAATCTGGGTTGAACATGATTCGTGGAGCTGCCTCTGGTGTTATGATCATGGACTTCATTAACATTTTGGAAGTATTTTGACAAATACAGGGGGATCCCAATGTTGTGGTGTATCTTGAAGACCAGGCCCATAGCAAGTTGCTGTACTCTGTCCTCAACCCTAAGCCATCCAATCCTAGCAAAATGAGCAGGGGTTAGATGGGTTCTGTGATTGAGGCAAAAATAGATTTGTCTTCCTCCATCGGGACGTAAAACTTTAGAGTGGATGTGCCCTGTGTGCCTGTTCCTTAGCAGTGGTGGAAAAAGTACTCAAATGTCTTTCTCAAGTAAAAGTATCAATACTGCAGTGTAGACATACTCTGTTACTACAGTAAAAGTCCGGAATTAAAACATTTACTTGAGTAAAAGTACAAAAGTATTGGCATCAAAATGTGATTAAAGTACCATAAGTAAAAGTACTCATTGTGCAGAATGTCCCATTTTACAAGTTAAAAATTTAAAAAAGTATTTTTTAAATAGCAGATCTACAAGCTCACAATGCATTGCATCTCGACGCATTGTGAGCTTGTAGATCTGCTATTTTCAAATGTACATACAGTGGTAGCCAGTTGAGATCATCACGTTGGGTACCCACTAGATCAGTACCTGTCAGGTACCCATCAAAGCCACACCCCTCTGGAGGTGTGGTTTTGCCTTGGAGGGAGGAGTTTAGCATTATTTTTTTCCCCACCGTGCAATACAGTAAGTGGACAGTAGATGGCAGGGCCGAGCAACTATTGGTTGTTGTTGCTATTCTAAACCAAGTCCTATTTGCACTGCATTTTTTCTTGTTAAAGAGACAATTTAAAAAACATGTGTGTGTAAAGGGTTTACACACACATTTCACACACATTTCAATTTGTATTTAAAGTGAAATATCCCTTTAACTATATTCTACAGTTTAACCCAGTAATTCTCAACCTTTTTCATTTCAATTTCATTACAGTATGTATTCTCTTATCTATTGCTTTATTTAGGCATTTTGTATCACAATATATATCTTTTCTTTTAATAATAATAATAATAATAATAATAAGGGTAATAATAATAATAATAATAATAATAATGACTCAAAATATATATACTGTAGGGCTGAAGTGGTTAGTGTGTTCTGTAATTGTAATCAAGATCTACAAAGTAACTTGTAACCAAATGTCATTGTAGTGGAGTAAAAGTACAATATTTTCCTCTGAGATGTAGTGGAGTAGAAGTAAAAGTATTGAATATTGAAAATACTCCAGTAAAGTAAAAGTACCTCAAAGTTGTACTTAAGCACAGTACTTAGTAAATGTACTTATAGTTAGTTTCCAACACTGGGGGGCTAATTATTAGTCAGTCAGTGGCCTGGTGGTTAAGGCTGTGGGCCATTGATATTGGGATCTGAGTTCGATTCCAGGATGAAGCAACATTTGCAATTTAGCATTTGTGCAATTTAATGTCTGTCATTTTAGATTTCTTTGGCTATTCAAACATAGCAACTCAAACTACAAGCTCATAGTGTGCCACACTATAACTTTTTGAAAAAGAATCTGAAAATGTGTGCAAATCTTTGAATCTATATACACATTATAAAATCAAATCTTTGCTTCTGGGGGTCCCTGGAACAAGAGATGGGGGGTCCCCCACTGTTCACTGAACTCACTGTCTGTTTGACTGTGAGGAGGTGTCGTAGCCAAACAGGTTATGTTAATTATCGTAGCACAGAGCCTGTTGCCTTATCTCTCTACAAGTTGGGCATTTAGCAGACGCTCTTAATACAGAGAGATTTACAGTAAGCAAGGTAAACACGGGGTAATACATCTAATAAATAGAAATAATAATCTAGGATCTCTCTCTAAAAATCAGGAAATAAAAATACATACTTGAGTTAAAGTACAAAAGTATTGGTATCAAAATGTACTTGTAAAATGTACCAAAAGTAGAAAGTAGGCCGAAACTAGCAGATCTACAAGCTCACTATGTGTCGCATAGCGACGCATTGTGAGCTTGTACTGTAGATCGCCTATTTTCAAATGGCTGAAATGTATATAGGGCTGAAGTGGTTAATGTATGTTTTGTGATAATAATCAAAATCACTAGGAAATCATCCTAATGGAGGCAATTTGTCAATGTTTTGCATGTGTTCACATGCATTACATGCAAACACTATATATATCTTTTCTTTTAATAATAATAATGGCTCAAAATATATGGCTGAAGTGGTTAGTGTGTTCTGTGATTTTAATCAAAATCTAAGTGACTAGTAACCAAAGTTTTCAAATAATTGAGGAAGAGGGAGAGGGAGGGAGAGAGAAAGAGGGAGAGAGAGAGGGCGCAAGACAGAGAGAAACACCTATTGAGGTAGCGGGGGGAGGGGGAGGTTTAACTATCACAAGTAGAAATACTCTGTTAACTTACAAGTAAAAGTTAGGAAATCAAAATGTATTTAGTGTGTGTGTGTGTGTGTGTGTGTGTGTGTGTGTGTGTGTGTGTGTGTGTGTGTGTGTGTGTGTGTGTGTGTGTGTGTGTGTGTGTGTGTGTGTGTGCATCAACTGCTCAGCTGTGTGTGTGTGTGTGTGTGTGCATCAACTGCTCAGCTCTCTCATTGATGTCTCTCTCTCCCCCTCCCCCTCTCTATCTTTCTCTCTCTCTCTGTCTCTCTGTCTCTGTCTCTCTCTGTCTCTCTCTCTGATGCGCATTGACTGAAAGCAGTGATTTGACCCTGGAACTCTTGGAGTTAAATTAACACTGATAAATAAGAGTGACGTTTTAACAGTTAACAGTATAAACTCTCAATGAAGAAGATAGATGATGCCGATATTATACAGTTTAGACTGATGATAGGTTCTTGGTTTACCTATGATCCTAAATTATTATTTCTATATGCATTTGAAATTACCTCGTGTTTACCTTGCCTACTGTAAATCTCTCTGGATTAAGTGCTTGCTTTTTGTCTGCAAACTTCTAAATAAAGTAAAGGTTTCAGACAATGACATGCAAATTAACGTTGGCACCTTGGCCATGGGCTTTTGTTTGTTTCAACCAAACTTAGGCCATCACAACGGACTCAGGAGCCCCCACCTCAGTGTGACCCCCCACCCCCAAACACACACGGACACACACAGCTCAGAACAGTAAAGATGGCAGATAGTGGAGTGGAGTAGAGAGTTGTCTTATAATTTACAGACCAAGGTTCAAATACAGTTTGGTATAGGAGTAATTTTGTGAAACTGTTGTTTCCGATGTTTTTATGTGTTTAGTTTGTCTAATATGGTTTAATGTGTTAAACATTGTTGTTTATAAAGAAATACTCTGTTTTTCAATCATAAATCTAAATCTGCAATGTAACTAGTAAATAAAGCTGTCAAATAATTGTAGTGGAGTAAAAGTATAATATAGCCGATCTACAAGCTCACAACACGTCACATTGCGACGCGTTGTGAGCTTGTAGTTCGGCTATTTTCAAACATTTTTGTACTTTTACTTTTGGTACTTTAAGTTTATTTTGATGCTAATACTTTTGTACTTTTACTCAAGTTACATTTTGAACACCGGCCTTTTAGTTGTAACAGAGTGTTTTTATATTGTGGTATTGTGGATCTGCTATTTCCAAAAATTTTCGTATACATTTTATACATTTGAAAAGTGTAAAGAAAACCACAAAAGAAAACCACATTAAAGTCCACAGCCTGGACCGTCAGGCCACTGATACCTCACCTTTATAATTTGAAATATCTGATACTTAACCCTACCCGACATAGCTGTAATATATATGCAGATGTACAGCTCACAACATGCCACTTCGTGCCACGATGCAAGCTTGTACATCTGCTATTTTTTGTTGTGTAGGAAAGTAACTAAGTACATTTAAGCAAGTACTGTGCTTAAGTACAATTTTGAGGTTATACTAGTTACGTTGTAGATTTAGATTACTTGTAGAGCTTGTAGATCTGCTATTTTCAAAAGATTTGTATACATTTTATACATTTGAAAAGTTGTGAAATGGGACATTCTACATAATGAGTACTTTCTACTTTTGGTACTTTAAGTACATTTTGATACCAATACTTTTGTACTTTACTCAAGTACATTTTTATTTCCTCACTTTTACTTGTAACGGAGTATTTCTACTTTGCAAAAGCTAAAAAAGGCTAAATTAAAATTATCGCCTTATGTTGGAATCGAACCCCAACTATTAGACTGCGAGTCCACGGCCTGGACCATCAGGCCATTGAGAACACACTCTTCACAGGTGAAAGATCCACTATTCTATCTTGTACATCTGCCATTTTTTATTGTGTAGGAAAGTAACTAAGTACATTTACGCAAGTACTGTGCTTAAGTACAATAATTATTTTGAGGTACTTTTACTTTACTGGAGTATTTAATACTTTTACTTCTACTCCACTACATCTCAGAGGAAAATATTGTACTTTTACTCCACTACAATTAAATGAAAACTTTTGGTTACTACTAGTTACTTTGTAGATTTTGATTACAATTACAAAACACACAAACCACTTCAGCCCTAAATATTTTTCAGCCGATTGAAAATAGCAGATCTACAAGCTCACAGTGAGTTTGTAGATTGTAGATAAATGTGGAAGGAGATATAGTCACTGTGATGCTGCTCAGTGTGAACGCGCCACCCTGTGGCTAGACGCTCTGAGGAAGATGGCGCCAGTGTGTTTGGCTGCTCGTCTACTGCTCTCGTTTTGGTTTGTGTTCCTGCTGTGTCTAAGCCTTGGCACTGTTCAGATTAAGTCTCTGCTGGTGTACGATCGCCAATCCCTCCTGGACATCCGAAAAAATGCCATGTTTAGTGGTTCATTTTGCCACAATGGACAAAAAACCGTGCCGCCGCTCCTAACAGGAATCCCGATTCATCTGTTCCGAGTCGCGCCCCCGCCGCCTAGGAGGAAACGGCTCCGCCGCCGTGGCAAACGGAGCGGCAAGTTGGTGAAACTGAAAGCCCTGGCATGCTTTTCGTCCTTTTCTTACGTGAAACCTGGATTATCGTCTCCATCCGCCCTGCCGCAACGACTCTGGGACCCCAGCGCGACCTGCCTCGCTCCGGTTGCCAGCCTGGAGGTGCTATTCCAGCCTGGCCGCCCCTGTGCTCCTCGGCCCGGGAGACGCGGGGTGAATCCCCGCAATCTGCGGTCGCTGACCCGCGCTCCTATTTCCTCCGGATCAAAGGCTCCAGCTCCTGTCAGGATTGGCCTGGTGAATGCCAGATCGCTGACAAACAAAACGTTTATCCTGAGGGATTTCTTCAGCTCCAGCGCCCTGGATCTCCTCTGTGTGACAGAGACGTGGATGGCGGCGGGTGAGTGCAGCGCTCTCGTTGAACTGTTGCCGGCCGGCTGTTCCTACTTCAACACCCCGCGCCCTTCGGGTCGGCAGGGGGGGGGAACAGCGGTCATCTATAAGGATGATATCAAATGCAAGCAATGCCCTGTTTCTTTCTCCAGTTTTGAAGTGACAGTGTTTGAGGTGGGTCGTATTGAGCCTGTTTTGTGCGCACTCATTTATCGACCCCCTAAATATAACAAGGATTTTGTGACTGATTTCTCCAATTTCCTGGCTGGAATATTGCCCAACTATGATCGAGTGTTGATTCTCGGGGATCTGAATATACATGTCTGCTGCCCTGACAAACCGATGGTGAAGGACTTCCTAAACCTTATTGAATCGTTTAACATGGTGCAGAATGTGTCTGGTCCCACCCATGAACGTGGACATACGTTAGATCTCGTTATCTCGTATGGGCTGCCTATACTTAACCTAGAGATCTGTGATACTGTTTTCTCTGATCATAGCTCTGTTCTGTTTGATGTTGTTCTCTCTTGTACTGAGATTAGTTCTAGGGCTCCTGCTAGACTCTGTCGGACTCTTAACCCCCGCACTGCTAGTCGCTTTTCAGCTGCCTTTGAACAGCTGTGTGTCCCGTCTGTCTCGGCTGTTCCCATAGAGGAACTATGCTCCTGGTTTAACTCCTCGTGTGGGACCATAATGGACTCTGTGGCCCCATTGAAATCCAAGTTGCCCAGGGCAAAGCCCGAGCCCTGGTTTAATGACAGAACCCGTGCAGCTAGACAGGAGTGCCGAAAAGCAGAACGTAAATGGAAGAAGGACAAGCTGCAGGTTTCTTCTCAGATTTTAAAGGAATCCTGGCTCTCCTATCAGAACACTGTCAAAGAGGCAAAAAGAGATCACCTAGCGAATATCATTGAGTCTAACCGTCTTAATCCACGTGTACTATATCAAACTATTGACTCTGTTCTTAATATCGCTCAGCCCGTCTGTTTTGAATCACCTGACATTTGTAATGACTTCCTGCACTTTTTCATTGACAAGGTGGTAAATACAAGGGCCCTCATCTCTGCTCCTGCCTCTGACCCCTCTGTTTGTGTCCCATGTCCCGCCGTGCTCAGCTCTTTCGAACCTGTAACATTGTCCTTTTTGGAGGATGTAGTCAGCCACATGAAGGCCTCAGGTTCACCTCACGACGTCATCCCGGCCCGCCTCTTTAAAGAGGTTTTCCCCAGCATAGCACACATGGTACTAGACATCATAAATGGCAGTCTCTCTTCTGGTCTTGTTCCCACATGTTTTAAACATGCTGTAGTGCAACCACTGCTTAAGAAGCCAGGCCTCGACCCCACTGTGTTGGCTCATTTCCGGCCCATATCTAAATTGCCGTTTATCTCTAAGATATTAGAGAAGGTTGTTTATGCCCAGCTCCAGTCTTTTCTAGAGGAGCATAATATCCCTGAGGTCTTCCAGTCTGGCTTTAAAACCCGGTATAGTACCGAGTCCGCCCTAGTAAGGGTATTTAATGACATCCTCCTAGCAAATGATGCGGGTGACTATGTCATTCTCGTCCTGTTGGACCTGACGGCTGCTTTCGACACAGTGGACCACAACGTCCTGCTGTGGCGTCTGCAGCACCTAGTGGGTATCTGTGGCACTGCGCTAGGGTGGTTCAGGTCCTACCTGACAGGCAGAACCATGTCTGTCAGCGCCGCTGGCTCAGAATCCTCCCCGGCTCCGTTGTCCTATGGTGTTCCACAGGGCTCAATTTTAGCTCCGGTGCTCTTCTCTTTATATCTCCTGCCGCTAGGGTCTATCCTCAGGAAACATGGCATTCTATTCCATTTTTATGCTGATGACAGCCAGATCTACGTCCCCCTGAAGAAGAAAGACGCTGCTCCTAAAGCTCTTCTCTCTTGCCTCGACGACATTAAAGCCTGGATGGCCCTAAGCTTTCTTAGCTTTAACGAAAAGAAAACTGAGGTGGTGGTGTTTGCCCCAAATGGTTCTTGTAACCCCCCTCCATTTGATCTAGGCCCCCTGGCTCAGTTTGTGAAGCCAACAGTCTCCAACCTGGGTTTTAAAATGGACAATGAGTTTAAGTTAGATCGCCAAATTAGTTCAGTGGTGAAGTCTAGCTTTTTTCACTTGAGACAGCTGGCCAAAGTAAAACCCTTTTTAACCACACAGCACTTTGAAACAGTAATCCATGCATTTATTACTTCTCGGCTGGATTACTGTAACGCCCTCTATATTGGAGCCAGTCAATCTTCCCTTGCACGCCTCCAGTTAATACAGAATGCTGCTGCCCGTCTTCTAACTGGCACGCGCAAGAGAGAGCATATAACTCCCATCCTCGCCTCTCTCCACTGGCTGCCCGTGCACTTTAGAATCCAGTTCAAGGTTCTGCTTCTGACCTTTAAATCATTAAGTGGTCTCGCCCCCCCATACCTCTCTGAGCTCCTCCACCCCTACTCTCCTGCCCGCTCCCTCAGGTCAGCTGACCAGATGCTGCTGGAGGTTCCGAGGGCGAAGCGGAAGCTTAGAGGGGACAGAGCTTTTTCGGTCGCGGCCCCCAAGCTCTGGAACGACCTTCCCCTGCAGATTAGGCAAGCCCCTTCTCTGGCCATTTTTAAATCCTCTCTTAAAACGCACTTTTATTCTTTGGCTTTTAACATAGCATGAGACCTCTGACCCTGTGCTGCCCCCCCCCCCTCAGTTTTTCTTGTTTTGTGTGTTGTCATTGTATACTGTGTTTTTAGCTACTGTTTTACTTATTACCTATGCACTGTACAGCACTTTGTGGCAGCTGTGGTTGTTTGAAATGTGCTTTATAAATAAAGTTGAGTTGAGTTGAGTTGAGTGTGGCTGAATGGCCACACTACATGTTGAAATTAGATACAATACGTCTGGGGGGCGTGTCTGAGAATCTGGGGGTGTGGCCGAAAAAGGTACCTGGGGGTGAAAAAGGTACTGGTTTGAAAATGGTGAAGAAACCAACTGGCTACCACTGTAGGGTTGAAGTGGTTAATGTATGTATGTTTTGTAATAATAATCAAAATCTACAAAGTAACTAAACTTAGTAACTAAAGTTTTAAAATAATTATAGTGGAGTAAAAGTACAATATTCGTCTCTGAGATGTAATGGAGTAGAAGTCAAAGTACAGAAAATTGGAAATACTCCAGTAAAGTAAAAATCCCTCAAAACTGTACTTAAGTGCAGTACTTGAGTACATGTACTCAGTACACCACTGTTTATATGTGACTATATCTCATCATAAAACCTGTTTTATAACAACCATGTATGGTTTTAAAAAGGCATGCCATGTTATAAACCCTTGTACTGTGTGTGTGTGTGTGTGTGTGTGTGTGTGTGTGTGTGTGTGTGTGTGTGTGTGTGTGTGTGTGTGTGTGTGTGTGTGTGTGTGTGTGTGTGTGTGTGTGTGTGTGTGTGTGTGTGTGTGTGTGTGTGTGTGTGTGTGTGTGTGGACAGATTCCGCGCTGATTAGGAGGCATGTGGCAGTCACATGAAACCCAGAGGATGAGGCGGACGCAACAAGAGGACGTTTGAACAAGAGAGACAGACAGACGGGCCGGCCGGCCAGAGAGAGAGAGACAGGCCTCGGAGAGGGAGACAGGGGCCGGGGACCGAGAGAGAGACAGAGAGCGGGGGGGATCTGCTGCCTGTTTAAAACCCCTGTCTGTCTGCCCCCCCCCCTCCCCCCCTCCCTTAACGTACATGCCATGAACAGTACGACCCCCCCCCCCCTCGGTCAGCGGAGGGGACGCGACCGTCGGGTACGTTCTCGTCCCGCTGTTCCTCATCGGTATCGTCGGCATCGCCGCGGCTGTGGTGAGTGAGGGGTTAAGCCCTAATATTACATGCTTTATTTTGTTTTTCTTCCAGAAAACAGCCCCGATCTCACAGACCTCCCAACGTCTCGCTGTTTTTGAAGAGTTTGCCAGATAATTACTTGGATACGATTTCTGTTACGATTTACAATGTTTCCATTTAAGCAGAGAGTCTTATCCAGATGGACATAGGACCAGTGGTGTTCTTTCGACGTTTTAATGCAAAAGTAGCAGATCTACAAGTTCAGACCAGTTTCTTTTTTTGTATTGGTACCAGACACAATAAAACTTAGGCTAGCCTATACTACTTGTCACATTTCTCATGTACGATGACGTCATCGCGCACTCGCACATGGTCATTATAATAATAAATGATAATACATAAACACCGGACCGCTCATGGTCATTATAATAATAAACGGAGAGAGAGAGAGCAACACTTACAATCTATGAAACAAGGCACGCTCATTTATGGCAAAAGTACAAAAGTATTGGCATCAAAATATACTTATAGAAAGTATAAGCTACTCATTATGCCAAATGTCAAATTTTTCTTGTATTATTATGAAAAAGCTTTGAAACATGCTGTAACTCATTCACTGTGACGAAAACCCTCTTTCTGTGCCGAGTAGCGCGCGGTGCGCACACGGGTTGAATGTGGGGTCTGTCGTCCTAAAACACAATCGCCCCGGGTCAAAATCCAGCGACCATGGAGCGGCCGTGGATGGCCCGCTCAAAAGGTGCGTGGGGCGTGGTGTTTTGGGACGACCGTTCCGGCTGCCCATGGAATGAATTGATGAAGTAAAACTCATCTGTTTTCGCTGCAGCTGCGCCCTAATAATGTTGTTTTCATTTATTTTTGTTCACGTATGCTATTAAAATAATGCAGCTATTGCAGAATTGGGCCTTAACATGTGATTAAAAATGTATATGTATTTATTTGGCCCCTCATATATAAAATAAATGTAAAATATGATTTAAAATTGAAACTTGCAGCTGATCAATGCGTTTCTGCGTTTACGTGTGGACAGTTTTAAAAAAAAATCTTTGTCATGTGGCCAGGGATTCTTTTTAAAAACTTAGGACTAAAATACCCGTTTAGAAAAAGATCCATATAAGTGTAGCCTAGGCCAGCAATCCGTTCTCCTGGACAAGTCTGGGCTTAACCATTACAGGCTTATTAAATGACGCTATAGAATAGAATCATTCATTTTATCCCGCAGGAGCGAGCGCTTCTCAGCACCAACCGTGGCCGAATTAGAGATTCGATAGGTCATTTTTGGACAATTCTGACAGCACTACTAAGCACGGACATGCGCAAAGGAATGCATGTATTCCAAACAGAGAGGAGCGTTCGGAATAAAGTGTTTACATGGTCAATTCCGATTGGTATATACCGATTCAAACGGTGTATACCACCCCTCCAAACCCGAATGAAAATTCATTCGGGTCAGACTGGAATGGAATATTCTATTCCAATTGAGGTGTTTACATGAGCATTTCTATTCTGAATGAATTCATCCATTCATTCATTGGATGAATTCGTTGCTCTCTCTCTCTCTCCATTTATTATTATAATGACCATGAGCGGTCCGGTGTTTATGTATTATTATTTATTATTATAATGACCATGTGCGAATGCGCGATGACGTAATCGTACCTACATGAGAAATGTGACAAATAGTATAGGCTAGCCTACGTTTTACCGTGTCTGGTACCAATACAAAAAAATAAACTGGTCTGAACTTGTAGATCTGCTACTTTTGCATTAAAACGGCGATAACAAAGGAACACAGGCTTGTACCGCATACAATGCTGCCTGGCCAGGAGTCGGTGCGTTGCTTCCCGGCCTGTCTACGACCGACAGACCTCCGCCACGGAGGCACAAGGGGGCTATTGCCTCCTCCCATGCCCACCAGGGGAAGCTCTGCTCCGGGTAGTGGCCCCTGGTCCATGCCCGGGCGTAGGCGGGAACCACTTTGCGCATGTCAAAAGTTATATTCTGAATGAATGCTTTGGTCATGTAAACGAGGAATACTTTTATTCAGGTCCCATGTAAACAGGTGAGTGGATCAGATTCCTCTATTCGGAATGAATTCATTCTGAATGAATACAATATGGTCCATGTACCCGCAGCCAATGTCTCTGTATTCTATGATCCTATAGTTTACTGAGACACTACACTGTCTCTGTATTCTATGATCCTATAGTTTACTGAGACACTACACTGTCTCTCTGTATTCTATGATCCTATAGTTTACTGAGACACTACACTGTCTCTCTGTATTCTATGATCCGATAGTTTACTGAGACACTACACTGTCTCTGTATTCTATGATCCTATAGTTTACTGAGACACTACACTGTCTCTGTATTCTATGATCCTATAGTTTACTGAGACACTACACTGTCTCTGTATTCTATGATCCGATAGTTTACTGAGACACTACACTGTCTCTCTGTATTCTATGATCCGATAGTTTACTGAGACACTACACTGTCTCTGTATTCTATGATCCGATAGTTTACTGAGACACTACACTGTCTGTATTCTATGATCCTATAGTTTACTGAGACACTACACTGTCTCTGTATTCTATGATCCTATAGTTTACTGAGACACTACACTGTCTCTGTATTCTATGATCCGATAGTTTACTGAGACACTACACTGTCTCTGTATTCTATGATCCTATAGTTTACTGAGACACTACACTGTCTCTCTGTATTCTATGATCCTATAGTTTACTGAGACACTACACTGTCTCTCTGTATTCTATGATCCTATAGTTTACTGAGACACTGCACTGTCTCTTTATTCTATGATCCTATAGTTTACTGAGACACTACACTGTCTCTCTGTATTCTATGATCCTATAGTTTACTGAGACACTACACTGTCTCTGTATTCTATGATCCTATATTTTACTGAGACACTAAACTGTCTCTCTGTATTCTATGTATGTGTTTACCTTGTTTACTGTAAGTCACTCTGGATAAAGAGCGTCTGATAAATGAATACATTGTACATTGTTGGTAGAAGCAGCGAAATGTTGTCGGGACTTATTCTGCAAAAAAAAATGTGCAACATCCTAAATGTTATAAATTATAATAAAATAAAAAGTTCCAGAAGTGTGCAGGTGATATACATATCTAACTGTAAATAATGTATATATTGCATATCCAATCAATATAAGCAATATCACAGTCAAATGTATAAAGGAGTCGAGCATAGATGCATAGAATGAGTCAATGTCCTAATCTAGAGTTAATCTAGAGTTAACTTTGACAAGCTCACAAGCTTGAGCTTGTAGATCGGCTGTTTTTAGAGCTCGACACCCGCGCGCAGCCAAGCATAAAAGGACTGGTCTTAGTTCTGCTGGATCTCTTCTCCACTCACTCCCTCCAGAACATTTTAGTCTAGTTGTTATTTGTCATAGTTTTAGTTATAGCTTCGTTTTTATTTAGTTTTTGTTTAGTTTTTGTCACTGAAAAAAACATGTTTGCAAAGCAGTCACAGGCATATGAATACACATAGAATGAGAGCCAGACTCTGGTAGACTCTGGTGGTAACACGGTCCTGACATGACACTGTGAAATCCTGACACGGATCAACATGACATGGATGTTGTGTTAATGGGTTAGGGTTAGGTCATGGATGTTGTGTTAATGACGCTTGTCCAAAGACTGTTTGCTTTTCATGTGTAGTAACTCTGTGTTTTCATGCTCTAGGTCTGTTTTCTGCTTTTCATGTGTAGTAACTCTGTGTTTTCATGCTCTAGGTCATGTATATAAGGAAGAAACGAAGGTAAGCTATGTTTTTTTTAAAACTTGTTTTAATCCCTATTCTATTCATTACACCAGTGGGTCTCCAACTCTTTTATGTCAAGGACCCCCAAAATTATATGTATTTGGCCACGGACCCCCATCTAAACAGATGTTGTACCAGGGACCCCCAGAAGCAAATATTTGAGTTAAAATGTTGGCTTTAACATATATTTATATATATTCAAAGATTTGAGCAAATGTTAATGATTTTTTTTTTTTAATAGCAGATCTACAAACTCATAGCACGGCACTCGGTGCCGCACTATGAGCTTGTAGATCTGCTCTTTTTGAATAGCCAAAGTATACAATAATCTGGTTTAATGTGGTTCAAATGATTGTGACGCTATATTAACTTATTGACCTGGGGACCCCCTGGTACCCTGCCAAAGACCCCTGGGGGTCCCCGGACCCCACCTTGAGAACCAACGCATTACACAACATAGTTCTCTGACGCAAAGAATATCCTACGATATAACATAGTGGCTTTTCCTCTTCTCCACTCTTCTCGCTTTACTTCCACTGTATAGAGCTGTGGTTCTCAACCTGTGGGCCGGGACCCCCAGGCGGGTCCCCACATAATTTCGGGGGGTCCCCAGGTGACAGTGAAGTGACAATATAAGGACTTTTTAATACCTAAGAAAAACAGCATTACTGCATCAAAAGTACTCAACCAACTATACAATAAAAACATGTCAAACATTGGACAAATTGTCAAAAAATATAAGAAAGAAGCAAAAATTGTGAAAATAGCCGATCTGCAAGCTCACAACGCCTCGCAATGCGAGGCGTTGTGAGCTTGCAGATCGGCTATTTTCACAATATTTATCTGTGGAATCAGGGTTGGGGGTCCCCAGTTCAAATATGATTATTTTGGGGGGTCGCAGCCTGAAGAGGTTGAGAACCCACTGGTATAGAGTCCCTATAAGTCCTGACATCACTCGTCCATCCCCTGGGTCGTAAAGTCATGTCTCTATGGAGAATAACATTGGGTCGTCATAGAATCGTCTCATATAAGAATTGTGTTCCAAAAATAAACAAACTGTCTCTGCGATATTGTCAGAGAGGTTCTGTATCGTTTATATTATATATATATATAGATATTGTCAGGGAGGAGGTTCTGTATCGTTTATATTATATATATATATATAGATATTGTCAGGGAGGAGGTTCTGTATCGTTTATATTATATATATATATAGATATTGTCAGAGAGGTTCTGTATCGTTTATATTATATATATATATAGATATTGTCAGGGAGGAGGTTCTGTATCGTTTATATTATATATATATATAGATATTGTCAGAGAGGAGGTTCTGTATCGTTTATATTATATATATATATAGATATTGTCAGGGAGGAGGCTCTGTATCGTTTATATTATATATAGATATAGATATTGTCAGGGAGGAGGCTCTGTATCGTTTATATTATATATAGATATAGATATTGTCAGGGAGGAGCCTCTGTATTGTTTATGATAGTGAGTCACTCATATTTGGGCCCTTTTTTCGTCAGTACATTATCCATTAACCCTGAACTTCTTTGCCATTTTTTACTATTCCTAAAAAAAATGTTTTCAAATAGTTCAACTAGCCAATCTACAAGCTCACACCGTGTCCATGTAGATCGGCTAGTTGAACTATTTGAAAATGTTTTTAAAAAATAGTACAAGATGCCAAAGAAGTTTAAGGTTAATGGGTAAGTTTAGGGTTAATGGGTAAGTTTAGGGTTAATGGGTAAGGCACCGGCGAAAATAGGACCTACAGTCTGTTTCTGGAGAAAATGTAACTATATCGGCGGCGGTAACGTTAGCGTCAGTTGAAGCTTCATATCCATAAGAGTCAAACCGCCAGGATCATTTGTTTATTTTTGGAACACAGTTCTTATTTGACGCGATATTAAACACGTCTATGTGAATTCAGAATGAGGGGGAAAAAACTACCCAGGTTGGAAATGACGTCAGACCTCGGTGCTCTGTATGGATGTGCTTTTAGTTTTGGGAAAAATGCTGCTAATTGTCCCTAAAAGTGCCTGCAGGATCCTGAAAGATTGCTGCTATTTGTTTCAAAAATCTTTCTACTATATGTTACCCCTGCCAACATGCACTTTATAAACTTTATAAACAGCAAACGGGGACATTAGTGGTTTCTTTCCAAGTTGCTGTACATAGCCCCAAGGGCGCCGATACTGTGGGTGCCTCGGGGCTAAAGCACCCAGGGGAAATGACCAGCACCCATCACAAACAACTCATCACAAAAAAAACTGCGACATCTTCACTTCATGGAGCATTTTTTGTACCAAATTAACCAAATTAACCACATTAAATTAACAACCCCCCCCCCCAAAAAGGTAACAAACCCGGAAAATAACCACAAATATTCGCGCGAGCGCACGCGCACTGCCCGTGCATGCAGCGCGCGTGCGTTGCGCACCCAAAAGTGCGGACATATCGGCACCCCTGCTTTCCCCATACTTAATTATTATTATTAATTAAAATTATGTATTTCTTAAATTACATTCTTAAATTATTTCATTATGCTTTTGACACTTGCTTTTGCAATGTAAACGTTTGTTTTCTCATGCCAATACAGCTCCTTTCAATTGAATTTCATTGCTTTTAGCCACAAGCAACTCATTAATACATGCAGTTTACATATAGAGCTTTTCAAGACACCAACAGTCGCTTTACAGCACACTCCTGCTGGCAGGGTGTGAGCCAGTCACAGGTGTGTCACTGACACCTGAGCATGGGTTCTGAAACTTTGTTGAGTTTGTGTCTATGCTCCAAGCAGCAACACTGCCCCCCCATGGAGAGATGCCACGTTTGTCCCATCAGGATAAGGC
The DNA here is from genome assembly GCF_963280865.1 of Gymnoscopelus braueri. NCBI lineage: Eukaryota > Metazoa > Chordata > Actinopteri > Myctophiformes > Myctophidae > Gymnoscopelus > Gymnoscopelus braueri. The sequence goes on from NC_137614.1 coordinate 53,367,530, forward strand.
CTGTGCAATAGAGCAAGTGGAAGCTGGTGTTACGTTACGCAGAGACTGAGTGACAGCATTATTTAGTGTCAGCCCTGGTACCATTTACTAACTTAGGACAAAGTTCTGTGAGACTGGTGAAGTCAATTGAAGACAACGACTCGAGAAGACCGGTTCCTCACCCTTGCTTCACTGAGGAACCATACTGTAGGTTTTCTTCCAGAGATTTACAGGCAAAATTTGCACAACGGACGGTACCAAAGACAGATCTATGTCAAAGTTGAAGGACCCATGATGCTCAGGGGCCAGTCACACACCTGCCTGCAAATGGTACCAGGGCTGACATCAAATAATGCGTAATAATAAATAATAATAATACATTTTATTTGTAACGCACTTTATATTTGAAGCAAATCTCAAAGTGCTACAGGATTAAAAAGAAAAAAAAAAGAAAGAGAAAACAACAATAATAATAAAACAGTGAAATGAATAAACTTCAAATCAAGTCAGCACAGTAGAAGTTTAAAAAGATAAAACAACTACATCTCTATCTATGCAAATGCCTTGTTAAAAAGGAAGGTTTTTAGGCCCTTTTTAATCTGCGTAACGGAACACCAGCTTCACTTGCCCTGTTGCACAGGCCTTATCCTGAAGGGACAAATGTGGCATCTCTCCATGAGGGGGCAGTGTTGCTGCTTGGAGCATCAACACTAACTCAGAAAAGTTGCAGAACCCATGTTCAGCTGCCAGTCACTCACCTGTGACTGACACACCTCTCAGCAGGTGTGTGTCTGTGCTGGCAGGTCGCTCAAAACAAAAGCGATTAATACCAACAGAAGCATATTGGGGGATTTGGACTTTTTTTTTGTTGTGTTGCTCATTCCACGATTGCACGATCCTTACAAGTTATACCTCGTTGTAAAGGTGACTAATCAACCATAAAAATGATATAAAACACAAACTGTAACACAGTGTAACACTGTATAACACAGTGTACAGGGTTGTACACTTATAGGGGAGCTTGGGAAACAGAAGGTTGGCAGTTTGATCCCAGTCAGTGTCAAAGTGTCCTTGAGCAAACCACTGACCCCCTAACGTGTGTGTGTGTGTGTGTGTGTGTGTGTGTGTGTGTGTGTGTGTGTGTGTGTGTGTGTGTGTGTGTGTGTGTGTGTGTGTGTGTGTGTGTGTGTGTGTGTGTGTGTGTGTGTGTGTGTGATATGCACATTGTAAAGCACTTTGGATAAAGGCATATTACAAATGAATGCACCATTTGGAAAACCAAAAAAGTATTGTTGAGCGGAGCCCGTAACCACGCTGTGGAAAAGTGGCGAAATTATTACGATGTGATTGAAATCAGTGTCGTTCCTAACCTGATGCTTTTTTATCTGGTGTGTCAGAATGGACAGACTGTAGTGTGACGTTTGATGTGCTGTCTTTCCCCTCAGAATGGACAGACTGAGACACCAGCTGTTACCCGTTTATACCTACGACCCTTCAGAGGAGGTGAACGAGGCGGAGCAGGAGATGTTATGGAGAGAGGAGGACACCAAGGTAACACACAGTGTCAGGACACAATATCACTCATAACACCACCAAGGTAGCACACAGTGTCAGGACACAATGTCACTCATAACACCACCAAGGTAACACACAGTGTCAGGATACAATGTCACTCATAACACCACCAAGGTAACACACAGTGTCAGGACACAATATCACTCATAACACCACCAAGGTAACACACAGTGTCAGGACACAATATCACTCATAACACCACCAAGGTAACACACAGTGTCAGGATACAATGTCACTCATAACACCACCAAGGTAACACACAGTGTCAGGACACAATGTCACTCATAACACCACCAAGGTAACACACAGTGTCAGGACACAATGTAACTCATAACACCACCAAGGTAACACACAGTGTCAGGGCACAATGTCACTCATAACACCACCAAGGTAACGCACAGTGTCAGGACACAATAACACTCATAACACCACCAAGGTAACACACAGTGTCAGGACACAATGTCACTCATAACACCACCAAGGTAACGCACAGTGTCAGGACACAATAACACTCATAACACCACCAAGGTAACACACAGTGTCAGGACACAATGTCACTCATAACACCACCAAGGTAACGCACAGTGTCAGGACACAATATCACTCATAACACCACCAAGGTAACACACAGTGTCAGGACACAATATCACTCATAACACCACCAAGGTAACACACAGTGTCAGGGCACAATGTCACTCATAACACCACCAAGGTAACGCACAGTGTCAGGACACAATGTCACTCATAACACCACCAAGGTAACACACAGTGTCAGGACACAATATCACTCATAACACCACCAAGGTAACACACAGTGTCAGGACACAATGTCACTCATAACACCACCAAGGTAGCACACAGTGTCAGGACACAATATCACTCATAACACCACCAAGGTAACACACAGTGTCAGGACACAATAACACTCATAACACCACCAAGGTAGCACACAGTGTCAGGGCGCAACGTCATTTTATGTTTGGTTGCGCTCGGGTGTTGTGCTCTGAAAATAGCAGATCTACAACGCGTCGCAGCGCGACACGTTGTGAGCTTGTAGATCGACTATTTTCAGAGCGCAACCAAGCGTAAAATCAGCCATTACGACGCCATCAAGGCACCGCCAACATACATTTTAGTCGACTAAATCAACTGTAGATTTAGTCGACTAAATCTAGACTAACAGTCAAACATGTCAGATGACTAAAATATGACTAAAACTAAATGGAATTTGATTCAAAAGACTAAATGACTAAAATGAAAACAGAATTTGCTGTCAAAATCAACACTAATATATGCACCTAATAATGTGTTGTATTATAATCATGCATTGATGACCTCATGTCCCTCATTGATGACCTCATGTCCCTCATTGATGACCTCATGTCCCCTACAGGTGGTACAGAGCTGGGCCAGATCTTACCAGCAACGGCGCCCTCTGCTGACCAAGGACGTCCATGCATGAAATGAATGGGACTGATGTGGACAATCACAAGGAAGGCGTGGCTTTGCAACAACATAATACATGATTTAATGTTCTGGTCATAGTGACGTCTCTCCATCATCACCATGTCATGTCATCTTCATCATCATCAGGGTTGGGAGCCTTTAGAATTTTAACCCATTATTCCCCCTTAACTCTTCGACTGCCAGAAATAAAACATCATTCCGTTCCATAGCTGTGAGAGCGGTTGAATGTCGGCCGTTTTCACCTAAAAGCCACAGAAACAGAGAAAAAGGCCATTTTATCCACATCGAACGACATAGAAGTGAACGGCCTGTTTTTTTGTTGTTTTTTTTGCGCTCACGTGATTGGCTGCTGCTTTGCTTCACTGGCAGTCAAACGGTGACTCCCAGGTTTAGCGAACAGCGCCATCTAGTGGAAAACCACTGAAAACACAATCTCGTCATTTGCAGGCTGAGCCTTAGCAAACATATGAGGAGAAATCTGGTCATTGGCAGTGAAAGAGTTAACGGTCCGACCCCTTCAATGATTCCTATTGGAGGTTCCAAATGGACCCTTACAGGTCTGTAACTCTGAGAGTGTAACAAATGGAACCAAATGGACCCTTACAGGTCTGTAACTCTGAGAGTGTACAAATGGAACCAAATGGACCCTTACAGGTCTGTAACTCTGAGAGTGTACCAAAGGGAACCAAATGGACCCGGGTCCATTTGGTTCACTTTGGTACACTCTCAGAGTTATGGTTGGTTCTTGAAATTAAACAGTTATAGACCCACTGGTATAGAGTGCCGAAGTCTGACGTCATTTACACATCCTTTGTTTGTCTACCTGGTTCGCGGTTTTCCACCCCGTTCTGAATCCTCATAGACGTGTTTAATATTGCGTCAAATAAGAACTGTGTTCCAAAAATAAACAAATGACCACGGCGGTTTGACTCTTATGGATATGAAGCATCAACTGACGGTGAGAAAACGATAATGTTACTTCCGCCGAATTAGTTAAATTTTCGCCAGAAACAGACTGTATCAAATATGAGTGACTGACTATCATAAACGATACAGAACCTCCTCCCTGACAATATCGCCGAGACAGTTTGTTTATTTTTGGACCACAATTCTTATATGAGACGATTGTAAGATGACCCAATGTTATTCTCCATAGAGAAATGACTTTACGAACCAGGGGATGAACGAGTGACGTCAGGACTTCTGTACTCTATAGTAACACTATATCAGACATAAAGCCCTCATAACAGATCTGACAGTGTAGATCAAAGAAAAAACTGCTTCCGGAAACGGTTCCAAATGTTATGGAACCCGTTCCTGGTTCCTCAACGTTGGATCGGCCGGTTCCCCCAGTTCCCAACCCTAGTCACCATCATCATCGTCGTCGTCGTCGCCGTCATCGTCATCATGGTTTTGTAATGATTGTTATCATTGTGTTTACAGAACATTGTTCATGGTGAAACGTTGATGCCAAACAGCCTGAGGTTTCTGAAAGTTTATTTATTTGATATTATTATTTATTCAAATCTCTTTTTTTTTTTACGACGCTTTACAGAAAACAAAACCTTGCATCATCCAACAGGTTACTGAGGGGTTAATATGTTGTACGAATGTAGTTTTTCTTTTTTTACAGGGGATTTAGGATTGGTGATTAAGGTCACCCGCCGTTTACTCGCCGATACCGTCTTTCTTGCTAGTAACAAATAATGCATTAAAATGAAGTGACGATGGCATCAGCATTTACTCTGACTAAAGTCAGGTGGTTTGTGTAGATTTCTTTGGGCTATTAAAAAAAATAGCCGATCTACAAGCTCGTAGTGCGGCACCGAGTGCCGCACTACGAGCTTGTAGATCGGCTATTTTTTTTTTCTTTTTTTTTTTTTTCTGAAAAATATGTGCAAATCTTAGTTTGTTTTTAAAGCAAATACTTTTTTAACTCAAATCTTTGCTTCTGGGAGATTCTACAAACGTCTTCTCAAATAAAATCCTAACGGTTTTCTGAAACGCTTACAGTATGTTGTTATAATCAGTGGTCAGTGGTTCTCAAACTTCATGTCAAGGACCAAAACTATACCCCCCCCCCCCCACATCTCAAAATATGTTGTTCCAGGGTCCCCCAGAAGCAAAGATTTGAGTTAAAGGGATATTTCACTTTCAAAAAAACTTTGGGTAATTTTACCATCTACTCAGGCTTTTGTGAGCCCCGCCCCCAGACCGTTTTTAAGTTGCTTGATTCAGTATTTAGATATTTGATATTCATTTTATCAGACACGCCCCTTCCTATACAAACCCATTATAACTTCAAACTCTATTTCTAACATGTTAGATTCATCAAAAACACCCGTCCTTGGTTCTGGTGACTCACCCTGCCCTCATAATACACGATTACTTTTTTCATTTATTTTTAATATTTGTTTTGGAAAATGCCCTCACGTATTATGAGGGCAGGGTGAGTCACCAGAACTAAGGACGGGTGTTTTTTATTAATCTATGTTTATTAAAACATGTTAAAAATGGAGTTTGAAGTTATAATGGGTTTCTATAGGAAGGGGGCATGTCTGATAAAATGAATATCTAAATACTGAATCAAGCAACATAATATATATATATATATATATATATATATATATATATATGTATGTATGTATGTGTGTGTGTGTGTGTGTGTGTGTGTGTGTGTGTGTGTGTGTGTGTGTGTGTGTGTGTGTGTGTGTGTGTGTGTGTGTGTGTGTGTGTGTGTGTGTGTGTGTGTGTGTATGTATGTATGTATGTATGTATGTATGTATATATATATATATATATATATATATATATATATATATATATATATATATATATGTGTGTATTCCAAGATTTGCACACATTTTCACGATTTCTTTAAAAAAAATAGCCCAAAGTACAAAATAATGGTTTAAGTGGTTCAGATGCGTTCCCTGTTTTAATGGGTAAATTTATGAGGAAAACACAAACGTTTAGAACATGGAGATGAGAGCTTTATATCCTGTTCTTTAAGGCGTGGCACCAGAGGGTACAGTCATGACTCGTACATTAAGTATGTCCTCACATGGTGTTTAGATGGATTCCACTGCTCTGACTGTTCAGGAAAACCACCTTTTATTTATTTATGTGTGTCGTTTTTTTTTTCTCCACCCTGAGGTGAAATGGTTTAAAAAGAAAAAACAACTTCTGACTTGAGTTGGTTTTGTGAATGTAGTCTGATTCATCATAGAAGACAAATTATAATATATTTACCCCTTTAAGATGGCAGGAAAACATCTGTCATTTTAGATTTATTTGTGATATTCAAAAAATAGCAGATCTACAAGCTCATAGCTTGAAGATCTGCTATTTTTTTGAAAAATCGTGAAAATGTGTAAGTTCTTAAAGCAAACATATCATTTGTTGTGGTCCTCGAAATGAAAAGGTTTGAGAACCACTGACACAGCAACTAACTGTTAGGATTTAGAAAACATTTTTTAGATATGTATTTATTTGGCCGCGGACCCCCATCTCAACATATGTTGTTCCAGGGACCCCCCAGGAGCAAAGATTTGAGCTACAAATGTTCGCTTTAAAAATATATATATTTATATATTATTCAAAGGTTTTGCACAAATTGTCACGATTTTTCAAAAACAATTGCAGATTTACAAGCTTGTAGCTTGTAGAGCTTGTAGATCTGCTATTTTTGAATAGCCAAAGAGATCTTAAGATGATGACACAGATGCCTCCCAGGTTTGAATGGGTTCAAATAACATTTATTTTAGTTACCATGGTCTGGGGAACTGTCCTGTTGGAATGATGTTATGATGATGATAACATAAGTTCATCCTCCAAAAGACAAACACATAAGACAACATGTTGAGAATTAGAAAACACACTTTTCCCATCATGATCTCCAGTCGCTTTTATACCAACTTAACTCTCATTTGGATTCATTTCAATTCTACTGAAACAAGCCATTTATTTGCACTGTTAATCCCTTAAAAAAAATATATATATATTTCTTTCATGAATGCTGTGATACTGTGTAGTTCTGGAAGTATTCAGAAACTATACTGCTGAGAATATGAACTTGGAAGTGATTCTGATCGCACTGTTTAAAAAAGGTTTGCAATGTTGTTTTTAAACTTGAGACCATTTTGTTTTAAATATCTTATGGCTTTTAAAGTGAATTGGTTTCATGCTGGAGACATACGGTACGTGCAAATAAAGATGAGAAAACCATGCACTGTGTGTTGATTTATGATCCACCAATAACTGCAATGACTGACTGCATGCTAGACCCAGCATAATGAGCAGTGGTGTAAAAGTAACTAAGTACATTTACTCAAGTACTGTACTTAAGTACAATTTTGAGGTACTTTTACTTTACTGAAGTATTTACAATTGTCTATACTTTTACTTCTACTCCACTACATCTCGGAGGCAAATATTGTACTTTTACTCCACTACAATTATTTGAAAACTTTAGTTACTAGTTACTTTGCAATTATCAATTATTATATTATAAAACATACATTAACCACTGTAGCCCTATTTTATACATAGGCTATTTGAAAATAGCTGATCTACAAGCTCACAACGCGTCGCATCGCGACGCGTTGTGAGCTTGTAGATCTGCTATTTTCAAACATTTTAGTACTTTTACTTTTGGTACTTTAAGTACATTTTGATACCAATACTTTTGTACTTTTACTCAAGTAACATTTTGAATTCCGTAATTTTACTTGTAACGGAGTACTTCTATATTGCAGTACTGATACTTTTACTTAAGTAAAGAATTTTAGTACTTTTTCCACCACTGATAATGGCCAAGACATGGGACAATGTTATCATCTCTGAATGTCCAACACTGGTACTTTTCAGGGAATATAATAAAAAGTGTCTTCTAAAGGGTCCAACCTAGTTCAACACTCTTATGTCCTGAGATATTTGACCAGGTAAAAAGTCCAATCTTGACTATAAGGGTTTAAAATGATCCCTGAATAAGCCAAATATGCCTTAATACATTATAATTGTCCTCTATAACTCAAATGTAAAATTAAAAACACCTTAGAGTTTTTCTTTCACTCAATAGGGGCAATGCCCGTCGCAGGTTGATGATGTCATATGTCCATGTGTGGTCTAGCCCAGGGGTGATGCAACTTTGATGATGTATCGTAGATGATGTAGATATAAATATATACTGTCAGGCCATTCTATGTCACACAAAAGTAGCAAAAATAGCAGATCTACAAGCTCAAAACGCGTTTTGAGCTTGTAGATCTGCTATTTTTGCTACTTTTGAATTGGAATCCTAATTTGTTTTGCTACTTTTTAATTGGAATCCTGAAAAGTAAAATTTGTATTCAATTTCAAATGCATTTAGTTATACTTCTGTTAACTTTATGAACTTAAATACAAATACATTGGACATAAAAAAGACAATAGAATGTTAATACTAGTCATTAAGCTACTAATATAGACTGAAGTCATTAAAGCGGGTCATGTTTGATGTTAGGAATCATAACAGCTGAAATCATTAATATATCATTATTCTGATATTAACCTGCGGGCTGCATTAAGTGAAGGTGTACACACACACACACACACACACACACACACACACACACACACACACACACACACACACACACACACACACACACACACACACACACACACACACACACACAGAGAACCAGGCACGGTGACTCATTCTCTGGTAAACTGAAACTTAGGAGGTTAAATTATAGGAGCGATGTAAGAAGAGATCCTGTTATTTCTGTGTGTGTGTGTGTGTGTGTGTGTGTGTGTGTGTGTGTGTGTGTGTGTGTGTGTGTGTGTGTGAGTCACACACTACTTACTCATAAGCAGTGAGTGAATCACCCTGGGCTGGCCACGCCCCCGGGCTGGCCACGCCCACTAACCTCCATCCTTTTATGCTACATAGTAGCAGTGATGGAAAAAGTACTTTTTTTCCTGTATTTTTGGGTATTTTTTTAAGACAAACAATAACATAATTTCCCATCGTCTCTGTAGAATAGATCATGAACTATAAGCTAATGTTCCTATTTATTGGTGTCACAAAGAAAACGGTTATTTTTTTTCTCCAATTAATGTTTTCTAATGTTTTACATTTGTATCTCATATATATATTAATGTCATAATATTATCATTAAAGTCATATATAGTAGAGGGGGCACGGTGGTGCAGTCGGTAGCGCTGTCGCCTCACAGCTAGAAGGTCCTGGGTTCAATTCCCGCCGGGGACGCTGTGGGCGCTTGGGGCGTGTCTTCTCCTCCTCGTCATCAGCGCCCATACCCTAGGTGGGGTTGGCGAAAGGGCCTACTCTGTGTGGAGGTTGCATGTTCTCCCCGTGTCTCCTAGGGTAGTTAATACCCTCACAAAAACATGTAGTAATCCTGGTTGCTATACCGCCTCCCCCTGGCCAGCCGGGGCGCCTGATGGAGGGGAAGGGAACTAGTTGGAATAACGTGTTCCTTCCACGCGCTACGTCCTACCAGGGAAACTCTCCCCTGTCAGGTGACAAGAAGGTCAGTTGGCTCTCATGCATTGAAGGAAGCATGAGCTCGACCCTGGCCTCCCTAGACTGTGGGGGACTGGTGTAGGGCTGGTGTAGGGCTGGTGTAGGGCTGGTGTAGGGCTGGTGTAGGGCTGGTGTAGCGCCCAGGATCACTTAGGAAATTGGCACCGGGTGAAAAGAATGGGTTACAAAAATCGCGGGATAAAAATTTAGAGGAAAAAAAGTCATATATAGTATTCTGACAATTATTTGGACAACAATTACCCTCACGCCCCACCAGTAAGCCCCGCCCCACAGGTTGAGAACCAGTGTGTTGTTAGTCATCATGAGGGGGGAAACCCAGTGTGTGTGTGTGTGTGTGTGTGTAGGGCCACTTCAAACATTTCCACCCCTCCCCCACTGTCCTGGCCCCTTTTTTTCTTCTTCCCCATATGCTCATCTTACACACACACACGCACGCACGCACGCACGCACGCACGCACGCACACGCACACACACACACACACACACACACACACACACACACAGACACACACACACACACACACACACACACACAACCCTGGTGGTTAATAGGATTGTGTGTCCATGCTGAGCTGCTGTTAGATCTCAGCAGACAGACTGCTCGGTGGTCTGTCTGTCTGTCTGTCTGTCTCTCTGTCTGTCTGTCTGTCTGTCTGTCTGCCTGCCTGCCTGCCTGCCTGCCTGTCTGCCTGCCTGCCTGCCTGCCTGCCTGTCTGCCTGCCTGCCTGCCTGCCTGCCTGCCTGCCTGTCTGCCTGCCTGCCTGTCTGTCTGCCTGCTTGCCTGCCTGCCTGTCTGTCTGTCTGTCTGTCTGTCTGTCTGTCTGTCTGTCTGCCTGCCTGACTAAGTACATTTACTCAATTACTGTACTTAAGTAAAATGTTGAGGTACTTTTACTTTGCTGGAGTATTTCCAATTTCCAATACTTTTACTTCTACTCCACTACATCTCAGAGGCAATTATTGCACTTTCACTCAGTACAATTATTCGAAAACTTTAGTTACTAGTTACTTTGTAGATTTAGATTATTATTACAAAACATACATTAACCACTTCAGCCCTATGCATACTTAGGCTATTTGAAAATAGACAACGCGTTGCTTTTCGACGTGTTGTGAATCTGAAGAGGTGAGTCTATAAATTGTTATTTATATATTATAGGCTTGTATTGTTCTTGCACAATGTTGAACATTTGACAGCAGGTTATTTAGACAGGTGCTAGGTTCATTGTTAACCTGCTGGTGTCCTATAGTTTCAATTTACAGATTATTATTTTTGATATTGTTTAGAGTAGACTGAGGCTATGTTCATGGTTTGCATGTGATCCTATAGTTTACTGAGACACAACTCTCTGTATTCTATGATCCTATAGTTTACTGAGACACAACTCTCTGTATTCTATGATCCTATAGTTTACTGAGACACAACTCTCTGTATTCTATGATCCTATAGTTTACTGAGACACAACTCTCTGTATTCTATGATCCTATAGTTTACTGAGACACTACACTGTCTCTCTGTATTTTATGATCCTATAGTTTACTGAGACACTACACTGTCTCTGTATTCTATGATCCTATAGTTTACTGAGACACAACTCTCTGTATTCTATGATCCTATAGTTTACTGAGACACTACACTGTCTCTCTGTATTCTATGATCCTATAGTTTACTGAGACACTACACTGTCTCTGTATTCTATGATCCTATAGTTTACTGAGACACTACACTGTCTCTGTATTCTATGATCCTATAGTTTACTGAGACACTACACTGTCTCTGTATTCTATGATCCTATAGTTTACTGAGACACTACACTGTCTCTGTATTCTATGTGTGTGTTTACCTTGATAACATTCAATCAATCAAAAGCATAATAGCAAAGATAAAGTGAACATGAATTATCATCACTAAATCTAAAACGTTCCGCTCAGATAATTTGATGTTTTAATGCCAGACAAAGTGAAGTTGTGGTTATTCCACACTGATGTGTGTTCTGTGTAATTCATTCTGTTTTGTGTGGTAGCTTTTGCTACAACACAAATTATGCCAAACAATGAAACCCGGGTCAGTTATCACCTCTGTAATAACATTGATTGTTATTATTATTTATTGAATGCACTCTTTTTCCTGCAAAAAAAACAGTTTTAATAATAATAATGTACTGTTGCATTATACAGTATACTGTTACAGTTCATCTGTTGGTCTGCAGGTGGTGCCAGTGAGGCGGTGCCAGTCAGACAGACAGCGTTAATGCTCACACACTGTGGTCCATGGAAGTCAGTGTTGCCATTTCTGCTTATTATAAGCGACTTTGGGCTTATTTTTCTGTAAAGTCTCTTGTAAATATTGGTCTTGTTTCTAAAGTGTAGTTGTTTATTTGGGCTTGTTTCTAAAGTGTAGTTGTTTATTTGGGCTTGTTTCTAAAGTGTAATTATTTATTTGGGCTTGTTTCTAAAGTGTAATTATTTATTTGGACTTGTTTCTAAAGTGTAGTTGTTTATTTGGTCTTGTTTCTAAAGTGTAGTTGTTTATTTGGTCTTGTTTCTAATCTAAAGTGGTTTAAAAGTGCTCATTTGGGGCTTGTTTTCATAAACCTAGTTGCTCATATTCCCCCCAATATCTGGCAACCCTGATAGAGGGCTATAAGGGTGAGTAGGCCTATGATCAGTGGTGGGAAAAGTACTCACATTTTTTACTTAAGTAAAAGTATCAACACCGCAATATAGAAACACTCTGTTACAAGTGAAAGTCCAGAGTTCAAAATGTACTTGAGTAAAAGCACAAAAGTATTGGTATAAAAATGTACTTAAAGTGCCATAAGTAGAAAGTATACTTATTATGCAGAATGTCCCATTTCACAAGTTTTCAAATGTTTAACAAATCCTTTGAAATTAGCAGATCTACAAGCTCACAATGTGTCGCATGGCGACGCATTGTGAGCTTGTAGATCTGCTATTTTCAAATGGCCGAAATGTATGTAGGGCTGAAGTGGTTAATGTGTGTTTTGTAATAATAATCAAAATCTACAAAGTAACTAGTAACTAAAGTTTTCAAATAATTGTAAGTGAATCAAAAAGCACAATATTTTCCTCTGAGATATTAGTGGAGTAGAAGTAAAACTACTGAAAATTGGAAGTACTCCAGTAACTTAAAATATGCCTAAAAATTGTACTTAAGTACAGTACTTGAGTAAATGTACTTAGTTACTTTTACACCACTGCCTATGTAGTGTTGAGGAGGTGAAGGGTGGGGGATGGGCGGGTAGGAAGTAGTGGGGGAACACCACACAGGAAGGAAGGGGAGGGGGGAGAGGGGGGGGGGATGCCAGGGAAGGCATGCTGCTGACTCTGAGCACAACATGGGATTCATTGAGAAAAAAAATCTACTCTCTCCATTCATTCACTGTTTTCATATAGTCACTCCATAGTTTACATACAATACATGACACAGTCTCCATTATATACACTTATGGTGTTGAGAATACTTGGTTTATTAGTGTGTGGGGGTTGGGGGAGGGGGGGGGGGGGGTAGAGCAGTAATTCTCAAACTGTGGAATGTCAAGGACCCCCAGACCCCCCAGGGTGAGATGCATATTAGGCCACAGACACAGACCCCCCCCCCCCCCATTCGAAACCATTGTTTTAAGTCTCTGGGACCTTAACACACTGTAGACTATCTATCAATGTTAGTTGCCAGGCTATGTACGTGTGTGTGTGTGTGTGTGTGTGTGTGTGTGTGTGTGTGTGTGTGTGTGTGTGTGTGTGTGTGTGTGTGTGTGTGTGTGTGTGTGTGTGTGTGTGAATGCGTGCGTGCGTGTGAGAGACTATTGAGAGAGAGGACCAGTTCATTTCCATGACAGTCACTTGTAGACAAGGAGCAGTGGGTGGCGTGACACACACGCACACACACACACACACACACACACACACACACACACACACACACACACACACACACACACACACACACACACACACACACACACACACACCTTCAGGCATTAACATTCAGTCTGTCTCGTCTGATTGCATAGCTGACATGTTTATGCCAAACATCTCAAATCTGTTTTCAGATCTACTCAAGAGCCAATAGTTGGACGACCTCATGGTGGGGTCTAATTATGTGCAACGGTTACAATGTCATTTAGATAGCATGTTATTTAGACAGATCTATGTATGTACCTTTCAATGGTTTTGTACTTTGTAAATTCATGACGTGCATCGACTGAAGGTGTAAATGTATACATTTATCCAAAGAGTAACACAATAAACGCTAGAAACGAATCAAACGACTACATTTCCCATGAATGCGGCTGCTATAGGGCTTCGCCACAGCCCTCTCCCAGAGTGTAGAAGAGAGAGAGTAACGTCACGCTGTGATCTCGCCGCAAAGCGGGCCGCTATGGGCTATAGTTCCAAACATTGGAACTATCTCAGTGAGACGGACAGAGCACTTCCGCATTCCATTTTTCTCGATGGGAGTCAAAGCTAGTGTCATAACTCTCTAATATACGGCTCTGCCCTGTCCACCAGGAGGGGGGCGGGGCTTCACCCCAGGCCTCTCCACCAGGAGGGGGTGGGGGGCGGGGCTTCACCCCTCCCCTCTCCACCAGAGGGGGCGGGGCTTCCGGCACATTAAAACAACCTCCTCCAGCCTCAACCTGGCGCCCTTTTTCCTCTCCTTTATTCTCTCCTTTATTCTTTATTCCGCATCAAGAAAAGAATAGAAAGAAACACGTGTTGTGTTTTTTTTACACGACGTTCATTCATTCTGAGAAGGTAAAGACAAAATAACATGATTTTATTATCGTTATTTATTTTTTAAGGTAAATGTGTGTGTCTGTTTAAAAGGTGTATGTTGTTTAAAGGGGCGGGTTGTGTGTGTGTGTGTTTGTTACATGCACACACTGTGTGTAGTACAGAGGGAGCTCGAGCTGTAGACTTTTCAAACCGGGCAGAACCGGAGAGGATTCAGACATTATTATATAGATTTATGTCTTTATATTATTCCTCCGTCCGTCGAAGCTACGTGTTTTTTAACATCTTTTTGGGGGGAAATTAAAAAAAAAAGGTAAGATTTTTAAACATTAAAAAATCCGTCAAAATGTGAATAAATAAATAAAGTGACTGAACGGTTTGTTGCTTTTTAACAAGATTTCCCCCTTTTTAACAGAAAAAAGGGGGAAATCCTGATGAAAGGCGCTTTATAATGTATAATATATAATGCATTATATATATATATATTATATATATAACATGTCGGTGTTTTTAAAAGGTTTTGCAGGGTTTTAAAGCTCTAATAAACACGTCGTCGTGGTAACGCGGTTTAACGTCGCTTTAAACTCGACGGTTTATCGTCATATCGTCATATCGTGCATTCGGTGTTTTTTTAAAGGGAGATTTAAAGGTTGTTTGTGTTTTATTATTATTACATCTATGTCTTCCTCCTCCATGGCGGAGAGAGGAGGAGGAGGAGCAGATCTACAAGCTCACCAGGCGTCGCGTCCGCCTAGCCTTGTGAGCTTGTAGATCTGCTCCTTTTTTTTTTTTCACACAGCAGAGTCATTGTAACGTGTTTTAATGTAACCCTGCAATGCATGCAGTGTGTGTGTGTGTGTGTGTGTGTGTGGGCCATGCATGTGTGTGTGTGTGTGTGTGTGTGTGTGTGCGGGCCATGTGTGTGTGTGTGTGTGTGTGTGTGCAACCACGGTCTGCAACGTCGATTTAAAATGTATTCCAGTTTTTTATCAGATCTTAAAGCTTACATTTCATCGTTCTACTGGGCCACAGTGATATATATATATATATATATATACATTTGTTATTTTTATAATCTATATATTGTGTGTTTTGTGTGATTTAAATGTATATTTTTGCATCTTATTAATGAAACAACATGAGCTTTTGTTTATATGAATTATGATGTGTTGTCCGGTCGTACGGAGACCTATAGAGCTGGAGATAATAAAGTGTGGCGCGCAGGGCCTAGCTATAGCATGCTAACATGCTAATGCTAAACCAGCAGTACAATGCAATGCAATACTATAGCATGCTAACATGCTAATGCTAACCCAGCAGTACAATGCAACACTACAGCGTGCTAACATGCTAATGCTAAACTAAGTAGTGCAATACAATAGTACGATGCTAACGTGCTAATGCTAAACCAATACAATACACTATAGCATGCTAACTCTTAATGCTAAACTGTGCAGACTGTGGTTCTCCAAAGTGGGGTCCGGGGTCCTTGATGGGGGGGAGGGGTTCCTGGGGGGTCCCCAGAAAAAAAACATTTTAATGTAGCATTACAGTCAGTTGAACCACTTCGATCACTACTAAGCTAACACACTGTGTGTGTGTGTGTGTGTGTGTGTGTGTGTGTGTGTGTGTGTGTGTGTGTGCAACAAGCCCATTGAGGTCCTCTTGGACGTGATCCAGTCCTTTAAACTAGAACCAGTTTATCTAAAAGACCTTCTAATACCTGGAGAGAGAAATAAATACCATCTCTGCATCAACAGTAATCAACCAACTATAACTATAATATATATACTGTAACAACCCGGTCCAACACTCTGGACACATTGTCACATAATATAAGAAAGACACAAACATTGTGGAAAAAGCAGATCCACAAGCTTGTTGTGAGCTTGTAGATCTGCTATTTTCACAATATTTATCTGTGGAACAGGATCATACTAAATGTAACGCCTCAACTCCTACAATTCCAAGCGCTTGTCGGGGTGGGGGGTCCCCAGTTCAAATATGATTATACTGGGGGGTCCCCAGTTCACATATGATTATACTGGGGGGTCCCCAGTTCACATATGATTATACTGGGGGTCCCCAGTTAAAATATGATTATACTGGGGGGGTCCCCAGTTCAAATATGATTATACTGGGGGTCCCCAGTTAAAATATGATTATACTGGGGGGGTCCCCAGTTCAAATATGATTATACTGGGGGTCCCCAGTTCAAATATGATTATACTGGGGGGTCCTCAGTTCAAATATGATTATACTGGGGGGTCCCCAGTTCACATATATGATTATTTTGGTGGGGTCATAGCCTGAAAAGGTTGAGAACCACTGTGTATATAGATAGATAGATCCACACAACATGCATCACTATAGTATTGTGTCCTCTTGGGCCTGATCCAGTCCTTTTTACAAGCTTGTAGATCGGCTATTTTCACAATGTTTGGATTATTAAAAAGGTCTTAAAAGTCATTAAATTGTCACTTTATAAAAGTACAGATACCCTGGTATGTAGACTTATATACTGTATGATGGTTTGTTTACTGTTCAGTGAGAACTATTGTTGCGCACCCCCCCCCCCCCCCCCACAACCAATAATTTGGGGACCCCCAGTCTAGCGGATGAGGCATCAATGGTAGTGGAACTATGTCGAGGACTATATACCGAGGTGAACCCAGCTACCTACTGAGGAGGAGGGTCTTATTTTGTGTAGTGTGTGTGTGTGTGTGTGTGTGTGTGTGTGTGGTCCCCCTTGTGTTGCCCCCCCCCCCCCATGCTGTGATGTTAATGTGGGATAAGGTCAATTACATTATTGTGTGTTTTGTCAGATCTAGACGCAGAGAGAACATGAGTGGAAAGGAGGCTGCAGAGGGGGAGGAGAAGAGGGGCCGCGGGAGACCCCGCAAGCACCCCCCCCAGGAAAAGACTGATGTAGTAAGTGTCATCATTTATTGGTCCAATTAATGTCTTATGTTTAATGTGCTTTAAACATATCATGTATTAATACCCTCTTCTTTAATGTGCTTTAAATGCCGGTAGATGTAGTATTTATGTCCATAGTTTATGTGTTTTAATTCATTAAAGGGCAAGACCACTTTGGTAGAGGTTTGGGTTGTGTATATACCTTGCCATGATGTAACCCCAAAGGTGGACAAGAAATACAAAATAATTGCTCCATTGATTAGAAATTGATAATTCAAAATATGCTCCTCATTGACTTACATTGTACGGTAAAACAGCTCTCAAAGTCACTCTTTTAGCACATAAATGAACCCAAACAAAGCTGATTCCGAGAATATAGAGCATATAGGGCATCACCAAACCCAGTACTGTTTGTTTTTTTTAATAAAAATGTCAACTTCCTGTTGATTTTACTATTTGAAGATCTGGATCTGGATCCGCGGATCCAGTCCAGGTTTTCTACTTATTAAAAACAGTACAGTGGGTTTGGTGATGCTCTATATTGCCTGAATCAACTTTGTTTGTGTTCATTTATGTGCTAAAAGAGTGACTTTGAGAGCTGTTTTAACGTACAATGTAAGTCAATGAGGAGCATATTTTGAATTATCAATTTCTAATCAATGGAGCAATTATTTTGTATTTCTTGCCCACCTTTGGGGTTCCATCATGGCAAGGTAAATACACAACCCACACCTCTACCACAGTGGTCTTACCCTTTAAGACTGGGAACGCATCTGTCATTTTTGGCTATTAAAAAATAACAGATCTACAAGCTCGTAGCGCGGCGCTGAGTGCCGCGCTACGAGCTTGTAGATCTGTTATTTTTTTAAATTTGTGTACATTTGTGCAAATCTTTGAATATGTTTTTTTTTAAAAGCCAACATTTGTAACTCAAATCTTTGCTTCATGGTGGGGGTCCCTGAACAACATATTTTGCGATGGGGGTCCGTGGCCAAATACATATTATTTTGGAGGTCCTTGACATGAAAAAGTTTGAGAACCACTGATATACAAACATGCGTCTTTTTTTTCTTCTTCTAAAGCTGTTAGGATTTAGAAGACATTTGTAGAATCCCCCCAGAAGCAAAGATTTGAGTTACAAATGTTCGCTAATAAAAGTGTGTATTCAAAGATTTGCACCCATTTTCACTATTGTTAAAAAACAGCAGATCTACAAGCTCATTGCGTGGCACTCTGTTGAATGATTGGTAAGTTCATTAAACCAAGACAAGATTTCATTACGGAATGAGTGGGCAAAACCATACCTATATTAAATAGTTTATAGGGTCAATATAAGTAAATACATAAATATAGACAGACTCAACATTCAAATAAAAAGTAAGAATACAAAAATACATATTCAAGTGTTTTGCATGAAAACAGCCACTTTTAAAGGGACAGTTCACCCCCAAAATCACTTTTTTCCCCCCCCTATCGGTCAGTCACCCCATGGAGACTTGAATTCATGGATATTTTTTTAGTTTTTGTCTCATTCCTAAGACAATTAATTGATGACCGGCAGCGGTTCCGGTAGGAGAGTCTCCTTTGTGTCTCCTACCGGAACCGCTGCCTACCGAGTTTTTGTCTTAGGAAGAATGAGACAAAAACTAAAAAAATATCCATGAATTAAAGTGTCCATGGGGTGACTAACCGATAGAAAAAAAGACATTTTGTGGGTGAACTATCCCTTTAACCCATTAAAACCGGGAAAGCCGGAAAGTGTCATTTTAGAAGTTTTTCGGGGAAACTCTTTAGGATTTAGAACAGAGGTTCTCAAAAATACCAGATATACAAACTTGAGCTTGTAAATCCGCTGTTTTTGAACATTTTTGAAATACGTTTTTTTTATATTATATGATTTACATTTTGTTAACACAAATCTTCTCTTCTGGGGGTCCCATGGCACAAAACATTTTCAGATGGGGGTCCCATGGCACAAAACATTTTCAGATGGGGGTCCGCGGCCAAATGCATATCATTTTGGGGCTCGTCTTAGAACTACTGATTCTATAAGGCATTTTGTAGAATGGGTCTTAAAGGGTTAAGATCTAAATCATCATGCCTTCAGCTCGTGCACCAGATACTAACATGTTATGAGTTTAGGTGCAAAGTTCAGACTAAGTGCCTTTTGTTGTGTCTTTGTTTGTGCCAACACAACAAAACATGCAACAAAGTAACCAGGGTTAAAGGGCTAGACCACTGTGGTAGAGGTTAGGGTTGTGTAGTTACCTTTCCGTGGTTTAACTCCAAAGCTGGACAAGAAATCAAAAAATAATTGCTCCATTGATTAGAAATTGATCATTCAAAATATGCTCCTCATTGACTTACATTGTACGGTGAAACAGATCTCAAAGTCACTCTTTTAGCACGTAAAGGAACGCAAATAAAGTTGATTCAGACAATATAGAACATCACAAAACTCGGTACTGTTTTTATTTTAATAAAAATGTCAACTTCCTGTTTTTTTTTACAATTTGAAGACCAGGGGTTCCCCAGCAAAATTAGCTAGCGTCACAATCATTTTAACCACTTAGCTTTGACTGTTCAAAAATAGCAGATCTACAAGCTCATAGCACGGCACCGAGCTAATATATCTTTGAATATATATTTATATATATATATATATTTTTTGAGCGATCATTTTGAACACAAATCTTTGCTCCGGGGGGTCCCTGACATTTTCAGATGGGGGTCCTTGGCATGAAAAAGGTTAAACCACTGGGCTAAATGATATACTGTTAAAAATAATCTGTACGTTGAAACTACATTGAACTGCCGCGCTATGAGCTTGTAGATCTGCTATTTTTGCCTAGGCGTTGCAACTACTTAACACCCTCAGCTGCAACGCTCTAGGCGTGTGACGAGTCAGAACCAGGAAGCAGCAGCGGGTTGTTCTCTAGGCGTGTGTGACGAGTCAGAACCAGGAAGCAGCAGCGGGTTGTTCTCTAGGTGTGTGTGACGAGTCAGAACCAGGAAGCAGCAGAGGGTTGTTCTCTAGGCGTGTGTGACGAGTCAGAACCAGGAAGCAGCAGAGGGTTGTTCTCTAGGTGTGTGTGACGAGTCAGAACCAGGAAGCAGCAGAGGGTTGTTCTCTAGGCGTGTGTGACGAGTCAGAACCAGGAAGCAGCAGCGGGTTGTTCTCTAGGTGTGTGTGACGAGTCAGAACCAGGAAGCAGCAGAGGGTTGTTCTCTAGGCGTGTGTGACGAGTCAGAACCAGGAAGCAGCAGAGGGTTGTTCTCTAGGTGTGTGTGACCATTCAGAACCAGGAAGCAGCAGAGGGTTGTTCTCTAGGCGTGTGTGACGAGTCAGAACCAGGAAGCAGCAGCGGGTTGTTCTCTAGGTGTGTGTGACGAGTCAGAACCAGGAAGCAGCAGAGGGTTGTTCTCTAGGTGTGTGACGAGTCAGAACCAGGAAGCAGCAGCGGGTTGTTCTCTAGGTGTGTGTGACGAGTCAGAACCAGGAAGCAGCAGAGGGTTGTTCTCTAGGCGTGTGACGAGTCAGAACCAGGAAGCAGCAGAGGGTTGTTCTCTAGGCGTGTGACGAGTCAGAACCAGGAAGCAGCAGAGGGTTGTTCTCTAGGCGTGTGACGAGTCAGAACCAGGAAGCAGCAGCGGGTTGTTCTCTAGGCGTGTGACGAGTCAGAACCAGGAAGCAGCAGAGGGTTGTTCTCTAGGCGTGTGACGAGTCAGAACCAGGAAGCAGCAGCGGGTTGTTCTCTAGGCGTGAGTGACGAGTCAGAACCAGGAAGCAGCAGAGGGTTGTTCTCTAGGCGTGAGTGACGAGTCAGAACCAGGAAGCAGCAGAGGGTTGTTCTCTAGGCGTGTGTGACGAGTCAGAACCAGGAAGCAGCAGAGGGTTGTTCTCTAGGCGTGTGACGAGTCAGAACCAGGAAGCAGCAGCGGGTTGTTCTCTAGGCGTGAGTGACGAGTCAGAACCAGGAAGCAGCAGAGGGTTGTTCTCTAGGCGTGTGTGACGAGTCAGAACCAGGAAGCAGCAGCGGGTTGTTCTCTAGGCGTGTGACGAGTCAGAACCAGGAAGCAGCAGAGGGTTGTTCTCTAGGCGTGTGTGACGAGTCAGAACCAGGAAGCAGCAGAGGGTTGTTCTCTAGGCGTGTGTGACGAGTCAGAACCAGGAAGCAGCAGAGGGTTGTTCTCTAGGCGTGTGTGACGAGTCAGAACCAGGAAGCAGCAGCAGGTTGTTCTCTAGGCGTGTGACGAGTCAGATCACACCTGAGACGCAGGAGGAGGCTGGATTGCCAGAACTGCTTATTATAATTTCCCCGCAAGATTTTATTTGAAAATAGCAGATCTACAAGTGAGCTTGTGCCCCCCCCCCCCCCCCCCACCAGAAGCAAAGATTTGAGTTAAAAATGTTGTTTGAAGAAATGTCCTCAAAGAATCTGCGCCCAAGTTTCACGATAAAAAAAAAGAGGCAGATCTACAAGCTCATAGCTGAGCTTGTAGATCTGCTATGACCCTCCTGAACGCCATCATAGTTTGACCTCTGACCCCGGTGGGTCCTGTATGAGTCATGAGGCAGCAGCAGCCGTGAGCTTCATAAGTGAAGTGTGTGTAACCTGAACTCATCCAACTAGTAGTACTACTCTCTACTCTGAATGGATAGCGTAGCGTCGGGGTGATTCACCCTGCTAGCTGTCAGACAGGCTTGTTAACCCCTTAAGAACGGGAACGCATCTCTGTCATTTTAAGATGTCTGTGGGATATATATTTAAAAAAAATAGCAGATCTACAAGCTCGTAGCGCGACTACCATGTGCCGCGCTACGAGCTTGTAGATCTGCTTTTTTCTTAAGTTTTTTTTTTTATCGTGAAAATTGGGTGCAAATCTTTGAGTACATTCTCGAAATCCTTTTTTCTACTAAAATCATTTAGTAGGATCCCCCCAGAAGCAAAGATTTGAGTTAAAAATGTTATGTAAAAAAAAAATATATGTTCATGCACCAATTTTCACGATAAAAACAAAAACAAATAGCAGATCTACAAGCTCGTGCTACGAGCTTGTAGATCTGCTATTTTTGAACAGCCCAAAGAAATCCCCCCAAAAAAATGCCACTTTCCCCCGTCCCGTCTTTAATGGGTTAACTCTTCGGGATTGAATTGCGTGGTCGGTTTCTTTTTGCCGCCGCCGCTATGTTACTATGATCTGGATGCAACCAGAGGCAGCTCTGCCATGATGATCTGCAAGACCACATGCAGCCACTGAGTCATAAGTTCATCATCATGTCCCTGACTCCCTGCTGCCGTAGGAACCCTTTTAGACCGTGAACGCATCTGTGTGCCTTTCTATTTTTAGATTCCTCTGGCTATTCAAAAATAGCAGATATACAAGCTCATAGCGCGGCAGCTTGTAGATCTGCTATTTTTGAAAAATCGTGACCCTTTTTTCAAACCTTTGAATAATATATATATATTTTTAAAGCCAACATTTGTAACTTAAATCTTTGCTTCTTGGAGGATTCCACAAATGTCTAATAAATCCTAACAGCTTTTTGAAAAAAACATACGTTGCTATAATCAGTGATTCTCAAACTTCTTTTTCATGTCAAGGACCCCCAAGATTCTATGTATTGAATACTTTTATTAGTCAGAAATGTAAACATTTAGGTTAAAAAAAAGAGTCCAGGGGGACCATTGTGGTCCTGTGTATTCAATTCATCAACAGAACGGAGCGTTGGATATGAGCACGTTAATACACGTCGTCAAAAAAAAAAAAAAAATAGGTGGCAGAGTGACACCTGCTCCTTCCAATGCAAATTAATATCCATCTCTTCTGTAGTTTTCTGATGGATGCTTTTTCAGGACGGTTTAGAAAGAAAGCAGTGAATCACATCCCATTAATGGATGTGATTCACTGCAACTGTCCTGAAAAAAATCTATCAGAATGCAGTGTGTCTGTACTCATCTTTCACAGATGTTTAAAAAGACACGTGCCATTAACACATTGACCGCCGGGCCCGTAGTTCTACGGGCCGTTAAATCCAACGCTTAACCGCCGATCCCGTAGCCTACGGGCTGTGGTGCTTTTTCCTTTTTTTCGAAAAATCTTTTTTTTTCTTCAATTTTCCGGTACGGCACATTTCATTGTAACACCACCGGAAACAGAATTATTTGGGATCCGGTTTTGACGATCACGCCGGCTCCCATTCTAAAGTCTACACTGAAACGCCATTTTCTTCGATTGTAGTTTTTCTCCTCGCTGATCACTGTTTAACATAAACCGTTCTAACTCAACAATGGATGCCCCGTTTGACACGTGGTTTGGACTGGTAGACACAGGGAGATGTCCGCGATGTTTACAAACAGTGCACAGCTCAATCTTAAGGATTTTAACGATGTCTATGGCGACGTGAAAAAAACAAAAAACAACAATAAAACGTTGGCACTGGTGAGTACATTATGAGATTAACCTCTGGCGGTCAATGTGTTAAAACACACTGAATTGTTTTTCTCATTATTACAATATAAAACTTCAAATAAAAAATACTGAAGTTCTCAACCTGTGATTCGGGATCCCCAGGGGGGTCCCCATATGAATGTGCGGGGGTCCTCAGATGACAAAGAAGCGACGGTGACAATTAAGGACTTCTACGACCTTTTTAATACCTAAAAATAAATCGGACCATAACTGCATCAAAAGTATTCAATAAACTACGCTATAAAAACTGGTCAAACTTTGGCCAAATAATCTAATGATATACCAAATAATATAAGAACGAGGCAAACATTTTGATAATAGCCAAAGAAATATAAAAATGACAGATTATTTCCCAGTCAAACTGGGTTAATGTATAATTCGTAACGAGTGTACAAATGTGTCCATTAGGTTCCATTCGTACACTCTGTGATTCTACGGTTTATCTCGTTAACAGCTCATCAGGTCAATTGGCTAATTAGTGCTCGTTAATGTGGTTACATCTTGTCACAGCTTGTACACCGTAAACGACCTTGATGTTTAACTCTTCGGAGCTATTTGTGCAAGACACTGTTGTACTGCAGCCAAGTATAAAGTAGGGCTTAATCAGATTATTATTTAAAACATCTGTCGGATTCTTTTTTTTCGCAATGAGGTTAATATACAATTTAATATAAAAAAAATTGCTTCAAGAATATTCGATTAATGGAAACCCTTTCCATTAATCGAAGTTCCAAGTGGATGAGCTACCATTGAGGATTTGAGTGCGTCTACCACGGTACCCGGAACGCTCGCCCCAAAACACACTCGCCCCCCCCCTTTTTATAAGGTTAGGCATAGTTTTACTGAGGTTACTCAGTAAGTTAAGACTGCTTGTTTTTGCAGAAAATGCACGTGTCAGGGCGGTGTTACACAGAGACATGTTACACCTAAATTTGTCATCTCGCCCGCTGATGCTACAGGGTTCATGTATGTAAGGATAAGGCTCTGAACCTTCTGTTCTCAAGGACCCCGACATGGAACAGTTTGGCTGCAGACCCCAAATCTATGAATATATATTCTACAAATGTCTCTAAAACAGTTTTTTGAAAACACACCTGTTGCTACATCAGTGGTTCTCAGACTTTTTCATGTCAAGATTATATGTATTTCACCGCGGACCCCGCGTTCCAGGGACCCCCAGGGACCCCCCAGAACCAAAGATTTGAGTAAAAAATGTTTACTTTAAAACAATATATATTCAACGATTTTCACACATTTTCACGTAAAAAAAAAAAAGGCAGATCTACAAGCTCGTAGCGCTACGAGCTTGTAGATCTGCTATTTTTGAATAGCCAAAGTGTAAAATAATGCTTTCTAGCTCAAATCAAAAAGTGACACAGATGCGTTCCAGGTCTCAATGGGTTAAATCTATAGCTCTAGTTTTATTTTGTTGACTGTTTTCTCTCTCTCTCCTGTGTTCTCCAGGGTGCCCCGTCTCCCAAGAGGCCCAGAGGGCGGCCGAAGGGCAGCAGAAACAAGGGGCGCTCACCAGCGAAGGCCAAAGTACGTCTGCTTTTTACTCTCATGCCTTTCCTTACCCCCACTGAACCACATCAACCCTGTTACCTCTAGTAGAGATGTACCCCCCACTGAACCACATCAACCCTGTTACCTCTAGTAGAGATGTACCCCCCACTGAACCACATCAACCCTGTTACCTCTAGTAGAGATGTACCCCCCACTGAACCACATCAACCCTGTTACCTCTAGTAGAGATGTACCCCCCACTGAACCACATCAACCCTGTTACCTCTAGTAGAGATGTACCCCCCACTGAACCACATCAACCCTGTTACCTCTAGTAGAGATGTACCCCCACTGAACCACATCAACCCTGTTACCTCTAGTAGAGATGTACCCCCCACTGAACCACATCAACCCTGTTACCTCTAGTAGAGATGTACCCCCCACTGAACCACATCAACCCTGTTACCTCTAGTAGAGATGTACCCCACTGAACCACATCAACCCTGTTACCTCCAGTAGAGATGTACCCCCACTGAACCACATCAACCCTGTTACCTCTAGTAGAGATGTACCCCCCACTGAACCACATCAACCCTGTTACCTCTAGTAGAGATGTACCCCACTGAACCACATCAACCCTGTTACCTCCAGTAGAGATGTACCCCCACTGAACCACATCAACCCTGTTACCTCTAGTAGAGATGTACCCCACTGAACCACATCAACCCTGTTACCTCTAGTAGAGATGTACCCCCCACTTAACCACATCAACCCTGTTACCTCTAGTAGAGATGTACCCCACTGAACCACATCAACCCTGTTACCTGTAGTAGAGATGTACCCCACTGAACCACATCAACCCTGTTACCTCTAGTAGAGATGTACCCCCACTGAACCACATCAACCCTGTTACCTCTAGTAGAGATGTACCCCACTGAACCACATCAACCCTGTTACCTCTAGTAGAGATGTACCCCACTGAACCACATCAACCCTGTTACCTGTAGTAGAGATGTACCCCACTGAACCACATCAACCCTGTTACCTCTAGTAGAGATGTACCCCCACTTAACCACATCAACCCTGTTACCTCTAGTAGAGATGTACCCCACTGAACCACATCAACCCTGTTACCTCTAGTAGAGATGTACCCCACTGAACCACATCAACCCTGTTACCTCTAGTAGAGATGTACCCCACTTAACCACATCAACCCTGTTACCTCTAGTAGAGATGTACCCCACTGAACCACATCAACCCTGTTACCTCTAGTAGAGATGTACCCCACTGAACCACATCAACCCTGTTACCTCTAGTAGAGATGTACCCCACTGAACCACATCAACCCTGTTACCTCTAGTAGAGATGTACCCCACTGAACCACATCAACCCTGTTACCTCTAGTAGAGATGTACCCCACTTAACCACATCAACCCTGTTACCTCTAGTAGAGATGTACCCCACTGAACCACATCAACCCTGTTACCTCTAGTAGAGATGTACCCCCACTGAACCACATCAACCCTGTTACCTCTAGTAGAGATGTACCCATACAATCTTTGTCTCCGCCAGGCCGAAAGGCATGGCGAGAGAGTATGTTTTACCCTGTGTGTGTGTGTGTGTGTGTGTGTGTCATTCTGTCATTTTGTGTACAGCTAATCTCCGGCATTCATGATTTTTTGGCCTATTATAGCGCCACCAGGAGCACAATAACCTACGTGACCTGGTGGAGACCTGTGTTCCGAGGAGCACTTTTTCTAGTTGGATGCTGAGCTCCGATACCAGTGTGTCAGTCTTTTCAAATTGAAACTTCTTTTCTAGTCATTCAAAGAAATGCATAATAATATGACTACAGAGTCATCAGCAGCACCTGTTTAGAGTAACAGAAATGTGTTTGTAGTTAACGTCAGCAAATGGGTTCTTTGCGGTCTGAGCTTGTAGATCAGCCATTTTCACCGTGTGACACAACCACACGACATGGTATTAAAAAAAGTAGGCCATGCTGCAGCACCGACTGTCTGTCTCTGTCTGTCTCTACAGCCCGTCTTGTCGTGGCTGTTTTGGCGGTTGGAAGGATTATTTCAGTTTGTACGCGTTTGGCAACGGAATCTAAAAACCTCATCCTCTGTCTAGGAAGTCCTGTTACTACGATTTACACACATCTACCCCCCCCCCCCTCCAGTGATTAAAATAGTGTGGCCCACCAGAGGGGCTTCCCTTTTGTATTAAAAGAAAAAATGGTTTAGTGGCTGACTGGCTGTATTTAACCCATTAAGACCGGGAACACATGCTGTGTCATT
This sequence comes from Gymnoscopelus braueri, assembly GCF_963280865.1. NCBI lineage: Eukaryota > Metazoa > Chordata > Actinopteri > Myctophiformes > Myctophidae > Gymnoscopelus > Gymnoscopelus braueri. Next base: position 53,395,061 of record NC_137614.1, read on the forward strand.
TTAAGGTTACTTTAGGCCATTCAAAGAATAGCTTGTAGATCTGTAAGTCCTAACAGTGTGTTGCTATATCAGTGGTGGTCCAAACTCTTTCCATGTCAAGGAAACCACCCAAAATGATATGTTTGCACTATAGTAGAGATGTTCCATAATTATGTACACACAGGGTCCTTGAAATAAAACCTTTAGACCCACTGATCTACCAATAAAAACAAACAAACATTCATAATAAAGTACAGCTCCACATTTTACAAGTTGGTTGCATGCCCGAAAATGGCCGATCTGCAAGCTCACAACGAGTCGCAGCGCGCGACTCGTTGTGAGCTTTAACTTTTAATAAGACAATAATAATAATAATAATAAACTTTATTTGTATAGCACCTTTCATGACATGAAATGCAGCTCAAAGTGCTTTACAGAGCAATAATACAATTACAGTTAGAACCAATTCAACAATAAAGCAAACAAAAATAAAATAAAATAAAATAAAAGCAGTAAAATGCAGTAAAATGCAGTGGCCCTCGCCACTACACAAACACAAATGGATATAACTTAAATGTAGTGGCCACTGTCCTCTACAACACAGCTAAAGAAATATCCACACTTCACACAATTGCCAATATTACATGTGTACCTTGTGTACCTTAGTAATATATCTTCACACAATTGTCAATATTACACCTTAGTAATATATTTTCACTTAGTAATATTACACCTTAGTAATATATTTTCACCATGTTTACCACGTGTGGACTAGCCCAGGGGATCTGCTAACTTATCACATCCAAACCACACACCGTACACCCCTGAGAATCGGGGTTATACAAGATATATAGACTAAACATAGACAAAAGGATCTGCCCTGGAGGGTCCACCACGTGTCGACGTGCCCCAGAGGATAATTCACTAAATCCTCCAGATGGAGTTATCAGACTCTTGTCTTTTAACTACCGTGACTCTCTCTTCCACTCACACAAAACAAAAGCAAAGGCATAAAACAACATTAAAATAGGGAATACAGTGAGGAATTAAAAATCAACCAAAGAATCAGCTAAAAGCTAGAGTGAAGTAATAGGTCTTGAGCTGTGCTTTAAAGCTATCGACAGTGGCTGCCTGTCTTAAGTGTAATGGGAGTTTATTCAATACAGAGATTAAAAGGTTAAAAAGGCTGCTGAAGGCCAGGGAATAAAACTAAAGTTGAATGGCAGTTGAAAAGGTGGTAGGAGATCAGGCTAGGTGGGAAAAGCAGTTCTGAAGAGGTGGGTTTTGAGGGAGGTTTTGAACATGGCAAGGGTGGGGGCGGTTTTGATGTGAGGTGGGAGTGGGTTCCAGAGGGTGGGTGCTGCAACGGAGAATGCCCGGAGAATGCCCTATCACCTGGGGTTGCTACAAATGTCTTCTAAATCCCAACAGTTTTCTGAAAACAACCTTTGTTTCTATATCAGTGGTTCTCAAACTTTTTCATGTCAAGGACCCCCAAAATGATATGTATTTGGCCGCCGACCCCCATCTCAAAACGTGTTGTTCCAGGGACCCCCTAGAAGCAAGGAAAATATTCGCTTTAAACAATATATATTCAAAAGATTTTCACGATTTTTCAAAAATCGCAGATCTACAAGCTCATGCCGCGCTATGAGCTTGTAGATCTGCTATTTTTGAATAGCCAAAGTGTAAAATAATGTTTTAGCTTAAATGAAAAAGTGACACAGACACGTTCCAGGTCTTTTCAGATTTTCGGTGGTGAGATTTAATGAGTCTTTAATCCACGGTGTCTGTGGACAGATTGAGATCAGATCTGCTTCATGAAGTCTGAACAGCAAAAAAACAAAAAGGGGGAAAAAACAAACTGATAGAAACTGTTTTTTATTGTGAATCAGATTTAAAACACTTTCCTTGGTGTTTTGCAAATGTGATTCAAATCTAATATCTAAAGCAGGGGTCTTCAACAGGGGGTCCTCAGAGCTACTAAAGGGGGTCTGCCAAATCTTTGTGCGATATATGTTTTCGTTTTTTTTATACCTTAACCACTTGAGCCCTTTAGCCCAAAAATAGCCGATCTACAAGCTCACAACGCCTCGCGCTGCGAGCTTGATCACATTTAATAACAGAGTGGCCAATAGGTCTTAAAGATCACATTTTTAAGGTTGGAAGTAAAGAACATCAGATTTGCCTCTCAGTGTGAACCAGACCCCTCCTCCCCCCCCTCCACACAGCCCTAGTTCTTCTCTCCTTGTCGTTTCCATAGCAACAGCTGATTTCTCCCCTCGCCCCATCTTTCTCTCTCTCTTTCTCTGTCTCCCTCTCTCTGTCTCTATCTCTGTCACTCTCTGTATCTATGTCTCTCTCTGTCTCTGTCTGTCTCTGTCTGTCTGTCTCTGTCTCTCTGGGTCTGTATCTATGTCTCTCTCTGTCTCTGTCTGTCTCTGTCTGTCTGTCTCTCTGTCTCTCTGTCTCTCTGGGTCTGTATCTATGTCACTCTCTGTATCTATGTCTCTCTGTCTGTCTGTCTCTGTCTGTCTCTCTCTCGGCCTCTCTGTCTCTGTCTGTGTCTCTCTCTCTCTCGGCCTCTCTCTCTCTCGGCCTCTCTGTCTCTGTCTCTGGTCAGTGTAGGATAAATGTCTACATGCATGTTATCATGGACTAATAGTAAATGTCTACATGCATGTTATCATGGACTAATAGTAAATGTCTACATGCATGTTATCATGGACTAATAGTAAATGTCTACATGCATGTTATTATGGACTAATAGTAAATGTCTACATGCATGTTATCATGGACTAATAGTAAATGTCTACATGCATGTTATCATGGACTAATGTCTTCTAGCCATGTCTTCTGTGAAAGCATGTCACACACCCAAAATGGTATAATAATATTTTCGGTATATTAGGTATATTTAAGATCAAATAGCGTTTGAAGTCATAAATAACCAGCAATGGAATACAACGTTTTAGAAGCATCTTCCATAATAAACGTGAATGTTCTGAGAGAATGTCATGAAAGCAAAGTTGAATCCATTTAGACCAAGAATGCATCTGTCATTTTAAGATTTATTTGGCTATTAAAAAATAGCAGATCTACAAGCTCATGAGCTTGTAGATCTGCATGTGCATCTGCTACATTGCACGAAAATGTGTTCAATTTGCCCGATTCTACAAATGTCGTCTAAATCCTGTTGCTATAATATCAGTGGGTGCTCAAACCTTTTCATATCAAGGACCCCCAAAATGATATGTATTTGGCCGTGGACCCCCATCTGAAAATATTTAGTCCCAGGGACCCCCAGAAGCAAAGATTTGAGTTAAAAAAATGTATGCATGTATTCAAAGATTTAACACAAACGTTCAAGATCTTTCAAAAACGATAGCAGATCGTAGTGTGGCACTATGAGCTTGTAGATCTGCTGTTTTTGAATAGCCAAAGTGTAAAATAATGGTTATAGCGTGACACAGATGTGTTCCCGGATTGAAAGGGTTAAATTAGTTTAGTCTGGTTTGGCTGTATTTGTGTAGAACAGCAACATTAACCCATTAACACCTGGAACGCATCGGTGTCATTTTATGTTGAGCTAAAAAAGCATTATTTTACAGTTTGGGCTTTTCAAAAATAGCGGATCTACAAGCTCATAGTGAAACACTACGATCTGCTATCGTTTTTGAAAGATCTGCTATTTTAGAAAAATCGAGAAATGTGTGCAAATTAATATATTTAATTTTAAAGCAAACATTTTTTTAACTCAAATCTTTGCTTCTAGGGGGTCCCTGGAACAACATATTTTGAGATGGGGGTCCACGGCCAAATACATATCATTTTGGGGGTCCTTGACATGAAAAAGCTTGAGAACCACTGATATAGAAACATACGTTTTTCAGAAAACGGTTGGGATTTAGAAGACATTAATAAGAATCAGATTTAGAAGACAATAAGAATCAGCCTCAGGTCTTAATGGGTTAAAGCAGGGGTCTTCAACGTTTTCAGGCCAAGGACCCCCTAGCTGAGAGAGAGAGATGAAGCAGGGACCCCCTCTATATCGTATAAAACTGTGTTTCAGATAAACTTTTGCTGCTCTTTTTTCCCTCTACACCTGTAACTCTTTAGCCAAAAATAGCCGATCTGCTATTTTTGTCTAAAGTTCTCCTCAGAAAAGAGATGCTAGGGTTCAAGTGGTTAACGTAAAAAATAATAATCATATCTCACAAAGATTTGGCGGACCCCCTGTAGTAACTCTGAGGACCCCCTAGGGGTCCCGGACCCCCTGTTGAAGACCCCTGGGTTAAGGTTTAGAAGGATGCTAGCTAAGCGTCATGGTTACATGTTCATTCATGATATTCATGATGCTTTATTCCATGAAGTTTCTACTGTCAGCATGTGTGACTGTGTTGAGGCTTTTTAGTTTTTTCTCCTGGTTTGTTTGGTTCTCTCAGAACAGCTGTCTTTTGTTGCCAGATTTTGAGAGAGAAATGAGCAACTAGGTCTATGAAGACCAGCTCTAAAGGATCGACTGTTTATTATAGGCCACATGAGCATCGGATATTTGAAGATAGCCGATCTACAAGCTCACAACGCGTTGCGTTGTAAATCTGCTATCTGCTATCTGTAAAAACGTGAAAAAAAATGCTTTTTTTTTTAAACATTTGAACACACATCTGGTACAGGGGTCACAAAATACTCTTAGATGAGAATTGGGGTGGAGGGGGGGTGGGGGGGGGGGGGGGTCCATGGACAAATGCATATTAACTCTTAAACTGCCAGCAGTTTACATGGTAAAACATAGGGAAAATGTTTTTTAACATTGAAGTGAATGGAGCAGAAACTTTTGGTTCTTTGTGAAGAAGGGAAAAACGGCAGGCAGAGTTAATATGGGGGTCCTTCACCTGAAGAGTTAATATGGGGGTCCTTCACAGAGTTAATATGGGGGTCCTTCACCTGAATGAGTTAATATGGGGGTCCTTCACCTGAAGAGTTAATATGGGGGTCCTTCACAGAGAGTTAATATGGGGGTCCTTCACCTGAATGAGTTAATATGGGGGTCCTTCACCTGAAGAGTTAATATGGGGGTCCTTCACCAGGCAGAGAGTTAATATGGGGGTCCTTCACCTGAAGAGTTAATATGGGGGTCCTTCAGGCAGAGAGTTAATATGGGGGTCCTTCACCTGAAAAGGTTTGAGAACCACAGGTTCAGCCCGTTAGGACCTGAGGACGATTCTACAAAAGGTCTTCTAAAATCCTATCGGTTCTTTATGTTTCTATATCAGTGGTGCTCAAACTTTTCCATGTCAAGGACTCAAGATTTGAGTTACAAATGTTTGCTTTAAAAATGCACACATTTTCACTATTTTTCAAAAATAGCAGATCTACAAGCTCACCGCGCTATGAGCTTGTAGATCTGCTATTTTTGAAAAATAGCCCAAAGACATCTTCAAAATGACACAGATGCGTTCCCGGTCTTAATGGTTTTAAAAGACATTTATGAAGGAAACTCCTGAAGAAGCTATAACTACACTTTAGAAACCAGCCCCCCCCCCCCCCCCCCCCCACTACCAATATTTACAGATAAACAAGCCCACGGTCCCTTACAACAAGCAGACCTGGCAACCCTGCCAGCTGTCTGTGTGAGCCTCTCTCTGACCAGGTGGCCAGCGAACTGCCCCCCCCCCTCCCCCTCCCCCCCCCATCGCACTTCCTGTCCGCCTTCCAGATAATAGAACCATGAACCCAATGCCCTCCCTGTTAACATCTGTGTACAGGCAACACTGCCCTCTGCAGGCCGTGAGGTGCAGGTTTCTCTGGGAAGAAGCAGCAAATTATGAAATGGTTTTCTTCTTCTTCAAAAGGTTAAAATGTCATTTAGACGCATGTTGTTTGATGGTATATTAAGCTTTACTGGAGTATTTACCATCTTCAATACTTTTACTTTTACTCCACTCCATCTCAGAGGCAAATATTGTACATTTACTCCACTACAATATGATATTAACGGGTCATCTCCTGTGTGTGTGTGTGTGTGTGATATTAACGGGTCATCTCCTGTGTGTGTGTGTGTGATAATAACGGGTCATCTCCTGTGTGTGTGTGATATTAACGGGTCATCTCCTGTGTGTGTGTGTGTGTGATATTAACGGGTCATCTCCTGTGTGTGTGTGTGTGTGTGTGTTAACGGGTCATCTCCTGTGTGTGTGTGTGTGTGTGTGTGTGATATTAACGGGTCATCTCCTGTGTGTGTGTGTGTGTGTGTGTGTGTGATATTAACGGGTCATCTCCTGTGTGTGTGTGTGTTATTAACGGGTCATCTCCTGTGTGTGTGTGTGTGTGTGTGTGTGTTAACGGGTCATCTCCTGTGTGTGTGTGTGTGTGATATTAACGGGTCATCTCCTGTGTGTGTGTGTGTGTGTGTGATATTAACGGGTCATCTCCTGTGTGTGTGTGTGTGTGTTATTAACGGGTCATCTCCTGTGTGTGTGTGTGTGTGTGTTAACGGGTCATCTCCTGTGTGTGTGTGTGTGTGTGTGTGATATTAACGGGTCATCTCCTGTGTGTGTGTGTGTGTGATAATAACGGGTCATCTCCTGTGTGTGTGTGTGATATTAACGGGTCATCTCCTGTGTGTGTGTGTGTGTGTGTGTTAACGGGTCATCTCCTGTGTGTGTGTGTGTGTGTGTGTGATATTAACGGGTCATCTCCTGTGTGTGTGTGTGTGTGTGTGTGATATTAACGGGTCATCTCCTGTGTGTGTGTGTGTGTGTTATTAACGGGTCATCTCCTGTGTGTGTGTGTGTGTGTGTGTTAACGGGTCATCTCCTGTGTGTGTGTGTGTGTGTGATATTAACGGGTCATCTCCTGTGTGTGTGTGTGTGTGTGTGATATTAACGGGTCATCTCCTGTGTGTGTGTGTGTTATTAACGGGTCATCTCCTGTGTGTGTGTGTGTGTGTGTTAACGGGTCATCTCCTGTGTGTGTGTGTGATATTAACGGGTCATCTCCTGTGTGTGTGTGTGTGTGTGTGTGATATTAACGGGTCATCTCCTGTGTGTGTGTGTGTGTGTGTGATAACGGGTCATCTCCTGTGTGTGTGTGTGTGTGTGTGTGTGTGATATTAACGGGTCATCTCCTGTGTGTGTGTGTGTGTGTGATAACGGGTCATCTCCTGTGTGTGTGTGTGTGTGTGTGTGTGTGTGATATTAACGGGTCATCTCCTGTGTGTGTGTGTGTGTGTGTGTGATATTAACGGGTCATCTCCTGTGTGTGTGTGTGTGTGTGTGTGTGTGATATTAACGGGTCATCTCCTGTGTGTGTGTGTGATATTAACGGGTCATCTCCTGTGTGTGTGTGTGTGTGTGTGTTAACGGGTCATCTCCTGTGTGTGTGTGTGTGTGTGTGTGTGTTAACGGGTCATCTCCTGTGTGTGTGTGTGTGTGTGTGTTAACGGGTCATCTCCTGTGTGTTTCAGAAAGCGACGCCGGTAGCCTCACCCACCACACCCGGTGGAAAACGCCGGGGAAGACCTAAGAAGGAGGTAAGACATCCTTCCTCCTTACAGCTCTATTTAATACAGAGGTTATTTGAAAATAGCAGATCTACAAGCTCACAGGTTCACGATGCTTTAAACACAACATTATTTTCCAGTCAATTGACCGAAAAATCTTTTTACATTATTTTTTACACAAATCCAGTATTTTTTATAATATGTTTTCTCTCTCTTTTCACTACAGTAGTAAATGATAAACTCTTCTATTTTTTGTAGTCAATTCTCTTCAAAGATCCTGTATTTATTGTATTTTTTACACGCCGTGCCCTCTGCTTTTTGCATCACCATGTGTTTTTATTAAATCAATTTAAATAGTTTATCGATAAATCGTTACATGAACAGGAGCCATGTTGTTGATGATGATCCTATTTATGATGGGGAACCACTTAGAACTAGAGATGCTGGTTTTAGGTCAAACCGTCTGGATCGGTGCTCAGCCGGTCCCTGTCATGACTTCAGATTGTATGAGGGTTAAATTGATTCTGCGTGCGTTGGCACTGCGCAGCAACAGCATGATGATCAGAGTCGTGTGAGTCGACTCAGTAAACATAAGCAAGAGAAGCCCACAGATGGTGCTGATTACCTTTGAAATATAAGGATACATATATTGAATATATATATATATTATGGAATATATTATATTATATATAGCGCCACCAGGAGGCCGATTTATGCAAAACCCATTTACTCCTACAGATTTTATCCAAACATCACGCAAATCGGTACACAGTATTTCTATAGTCATGTGACCAAGACGGATCTGTCCGATATTCCATCCTGATTGGCTAAGGTTGGCTTCCAAAGTTTGCAGGATTGGTCCGTTTTGAACAAAATGTCTCAAATCATGAACACAGCGTGCGATTTCCGTGAAAACTTGCACACACATTCCCACTAGGCCGAGGAAGAAATGCCACCCTTTTCACATTGGCCTATTATAGCGCCACCAGGTGGCCACAATAACCTACCTGACCTGGCGGAGACCTGTGCTCTGAGGAGCACTTTTTCTAGTTTAGTTTTGCTTTTAGCTCAAATAAGAAAATACATTTGCATTAAGATAAGATATTGTTTGTTTGTAAAAGATTACCATTTTTAATAAATAATATTTCAATAACTGATCTCAATATGGAGCCATAATAAGTTTTGCCAAAATCATGCAGCTCTATAACAGTGACAGCCATAACAGCAATGGTACAAAATAAAAAATAAATGATATAGGCTACAGTAGTATTCTCTTAAGAATTCTTCTTGTTTTTGTAATGACTTTAGGCCTTTCGTTGCATAGTTAGGGCATCAATATTATAGCCATATCATGATATAGGACTGGATATCGTCTGTGATTTTGGATATTGTACTATTATGATATGGCATAAGTGCTCCTTTCCTGGTTTAATCTTATTGGTACTCTGTATTGGCAAATACACAAAATTAAGTACTTGTACTCAGCCTGAACAAAATCTAGTTAGAAAATCGGCAAAACCGCTATCGGCAGGTCAGACTTTAAAAAAAACCTGTAATCGGTATCGGCCAAGGATTTTTCAATCGGTGCATCTCGAGTAAAAGTACAAAAGTGTTGGTATCAAAATATACTTAAAGTACTAAAATGTTTGAAAATGGCAGATTGTAGATCTGCTATTTTCTAATAGCCTAGGTATAAAATAGGGTTAATGTATGTTTTATAAATAATGTGATGTATAATTTATATCTGCAATGTAACTAGTAACTAAAGTTTTCATATAATTGTAGTGGAGTAAAATTACAATATTAGCCTCTGAGATGTAGTGGAGTATAAGTAAAAGTACTGAAAATTTGAAATACTGCAGTAAAGTAAAAAATAACTACTTAAGTACAGTACTTGAGTATATGTACTTAGTTACTTTACACCGCTGGTATTTGGCTGCGGACCCCCATCTCAAAACAATTTAGTTCCAAGAAGCAAAGATTTGAGAAAAACATTTTATATAGTAAAATATTTGCACACATTCAAAAGATTCTTCAAGCAGATCTACAAGCTCATAGCGCGGCACAGCTTGTATATCTGCTATTTTTGAATAGCCAAAGTAAATATAATAATGGTTTAAGTGGTTTGAATGGGTTAACGTCCTCCATAAGGCTGGACAGCATTAGTCACACACAGAGAGAGAGAGAGAGAGAGAGTGACCCGTAGTTACCCCGTTACCCTGGCCTCTGCTTTTATGAATGAGAGAGAGAGGGGGGGGGGTGGATAGTGAGAGTTTGAGGAAACCAACAGTGTTGCCATGTCTGCTTTTTATAAGCAACTTTGGGCTTGTTGTTCTGTAAAGTTGCTTGTAAATATTGACGGTTGCATTTTTTTCTTGGGTTTGTTTCTAAAGTGTAGATTATTATTTGGTCTGGTTTCTAAAGTGTAGATTATTATTTGGTCTGGTTTCTAAAGTGTAGATTATTATTTGGTCTGGTTTCTAAAGTGTAGATTATTATTTGGTCTAGTTTCTAAAGTGTAGATTATTATTTGGTCTGGTTTCTAAAGTGTAGATTAATATTTGGTCTGGTTTCTAAAGTGTAGATTATTTGGTCTGGTTTCTAAAGTGTAGATTATTATTTGGTCTGGTTTCTAAAGTGTAGATTATTATTTGGTCTGGTTTCTAAAGTGTGATTATTTGGTCTGGTTTCTAAAGTGTAGATTATTTGGTCTTGTTTCTAAAGTGTAGATTATCTGGTCTGGTTTCTAAAGTGTAGATTATTTGGTCTGGTTTCTAAAGTGTAGATTATTTGGTCTTGTTTCTAAAGTGTAGATTATTTGGTCTTGTTTCTAAAGTGTAGATTATTTGGTCTAGTTTCTAAAGTGTAGATTATTTGGTCTGTTTCTAAAGTGTAGATTATTTGGTCTTGTTTCTAAAGTGTAGATTATTTGGTCTGGTTTCTAAAGTGTAGATTATTTGGTCTGGTTTCTAAAGTGTAGATTATTTGGGCTTGCCGTGTAATGTGGTGTTTAAACCAGTGGCTCTTAAACATTTTGTGGTGTTAACGGTTTGAACAAATATAAAAAAAACATTTCACATTTTCTTCATGATTTTGTTTGAAAATAGCCGATCTACAAGCTCGCAACGCGTTGCGAGCTTGTAGATCGGCTATTTTCAAATAGCCTTTGCGTATAGGTTTGATGTGTGTGTGTGTGTGTGTGTGTGTTTGATGTGTGTGTGTGTGTGTGTGTGTGTGTTGTTTAAAATTAGTGTCGCTTCCTTTGGGGTCTTGTTTTCATAGACCCGGTTGCTCGGTTCTCCCGCAAAACCTGGCAACACTGGATGCGTCATGGCTGACTCAGCCCTGTGAATCACTCCTCACCGTATACAGATGGCTCACTCACCCTGCTGCTGGCTGAAGGTTTCCCCCGCAGCAAGCTACTATTTAGGACACATTTTAATCATGTTTTATGTTGATATACTTGGCTTGCGTTCAGACGTGAAAGCATTGATGTTAGCGTGGTGGTGAGTGAGTCACAGGACGTTGTTAGAGAGAGAGAGAGAGAGAGAGAGATCTGCCCTGGTAGAGCCTGGAATGGAATTTACCTCAAAGACCAGTATTGGAAAAAGTACTACATGTGTTTTACTTAAGTAAAAGTATCGATACTCCAATGTAGAAATACTGTCCGGAATTTAAAAAAATGACTTGAAAGTAATGGTATCAAAAAGTACTCATTATGCAGAAGGTCCCATTTCAAGTTTTCAAATGTAAAAAAAAACGTTTGAAACTAGCAGATCTACAAGCTCACACCGCGACACGTTGTGAGCTTGTAGATCGGCTATTTTCCAATGGCCGAAATGTATATAGGTCTGAAGTGGTTAATGTATGTTTTGTATTAATTAATAATCAAAATCTACAAAGTAACTAAAGTTTTCAAATAATTGTAGTGGAGTAAAAGTACAACATTTGGATCCGAGATGTAGTGGAGTAAAAGTATTGGAAATACTCAAGTAAAGTGCAACTACCTCAAGATTGTATTTAGGTACAGTACTTGAGTAAATGTATCTAGTTAATTTACACCACCCGCCAAAGACCATACAAGAGGTTTTACAGCTGTAAAACATTTGAAAATGAAACTTTCATCATGAAATACGGTGCTTCTTGAAACCGGTGGAAAACTTGAACCTTGGGCTGTATCATTTCTATTGTGTAGTATTCTATTGTGTAGTATTCTATTGTGTAGTATTCTATTGTGTAGTATTATATTGTGTAGTATTCTATTGTGTAGTATTCCAATACAATAATGTTCAGCCTAAAACGGTCAATCCGGTGCATCACGGGGGCAAAGGACAACAGATGCAGAAGAGATCAACGCTGGAGCAACGCGGACAATTTAAGCCTTTTATTATTTAGGTATAAGTACAAATGACGTTTTCAGTCTTAGGTCGTAAGACCCAAACGTCAGTCATTATTTGTACTTTGCACCTAAATAGTAAAAGACTTAAATTGTCCGCGTTGCTCCAGCGTTGATCTCTTCTACAATAATTGTATCCTCCCCAATCAGTGTTCATTTTGACAGCAAATTTTGATTTAGTCTTTTGAATAAAACACCATTTAGTTTGAGTCTTCTGAAAACTGTCTAGTCTTAGTCGACTAAATATCAAAACCTTAGTCTTTTAGTCTTAGTGGACAAAATGAACACTGCTCCCAATAACCCTTTCCTTCAATAACTCGCCCCACCAATGACAGCCTTTTGTCTTTGTTGTATTTTCTCCGCTGCGGTAGCAGACCGCAAAATGGGGAGACAAAAATTATGCAAAAAAAAAAAGCATTTTTTTTCTATCCCCGTGGAGACTTGAATTTGTGAATATATTTTTAGTTTTTGTCTCATCCCTAAAGCCAATAATGTGATGACCAGCGGACCGGTAGGCAGCGGTTCCGGTAGGAGACACAAAGGAGACTCTTTGTGTCACCTACCGGAACCGCTGCCGCCGGTCACCAAATCATTGGAGTGCCGCGCTATGAGCTTGTAGATCTGCTATTCTTTTGAAAAATGTTGAAAATGTGTGCAAATCTTTGAGTGTGTATTTATAATGTGTTTCTCTCCGTAGCCGGTGGTGGAAGAGAAGGCCTCCCAGGAGTCGTCTGAGGTGGAGGAAGAGGAGGAGGAGGAAGAGGAGCAGTAGATGTGACCTCACCACGCCTACCTCAACTTTTGACATACTGAATTCCTGTCGAATCAAACCCGCCTTGCAGTTTTTTGGTGCCACCGACATCATACCGACTCCTACAAAACGATGAAAAACAAACTACATGTACCATCATGCAACAGCGACAACATCAACAACAACGGGGGGGGGCCGCCACAAAAAAAAACCCTGAAAAGAAAGAAAAAAACTCTGGACTCTGCTCAGCAACAACAACAACGCGTTAACATCTACAACAACGTGTTAACATCTACAACAACGTGTTGACATCTACAACAACGTGTTAACATCTACAACAACGTGTTGACATCTACAACAACGTGTTGACATCTACAACAACGCGTTAACATCTACAACAACGTGTTAACATCTACAACAACGTGTTAACATCTACAACAACGTGTTAACGTCTACAACAACGCGTTAACATCTACAACAACGTGTTAACATCTACAACAACGTGTTAACATCTACAACAACGCGTTAACATCTACAACAACGCGTTAACATCTACAACAACGTGTTAACATCTACAACAACGCGTTAACATCTACAACAACGCGTTAACATCTACAACAACGCGTTAACATCTACAACAACGTGTTAACATCTACAACAACGTGTTGACATCTACAACAACGTGTTGACATCTACAACAACGCGTTAACATCTACAACAACGTGTTAACATCTACAACAACGTGTTAACATCTACAACAACGTGTTAACGTCTACAACAACGCGTTAACATCTACAACAACGCGTTAACATCTACAACAACGCGTTAACATCTACAACAACGCGTTAACATCTACAACAACGCGTTAACATCTACAACAACGCGTTAACATCTACAACAACGCGTTAACATCTACAACAACGCGTTAACGTCTACAACAACGCGTTAACGTCTACAACAACGCGTTAACATCTACAACAACGCGTTAACGTCTACAACAACGCGTTAACGTCTACAACAACGCGTTAACATCTACAACAACGCGTTAACATCTACAACAACGCGTTAACATCTACAACAACGCGTTAACATCGCGTTAACATCTACAACAACGCATTAACATCTTTATCAAAGAATTGTATGATTCTTAACCCATTCAATGCAGGGACGCATCTCTGTCATTTTTTTTATTTCTTAGGGCTAGGGCTATAAAAATAGCAGATCTACAAGCTCATAGCGCGGCACCGAGTGCCGCGCTATGAGCTTGTAGAGCTGCTATTTTTGAAAAATTGAGAATTTGTGCATATAAACATTTTTTTTAAAGCGAACATTGGTAAGTCAAATCTTTGGCCCTGGAACGACATATTTTACAAACGTTTGCTTTTAAAAATATATATATATATTAAAATTAAAAGACACATTTTCACGAAAAAAAAGGCAGATCTACAAGCTCATAGCCAGCTTGTGAGCTTGTAGATCTGCTTTTTATTTTATTTTTTTAATAGCCCCAAAGAAATAAAACAAAATGACAGATTATTTCCCGCTGTAAATGGGTTTAAATGACAGGTAATAACAGTTCATGTTCTGTTCTCCATAAATACATGTTTCATTGCGTTACTATTAAGTCTTTTATACTGGACAAAAAAAAACACGAAACGCTCCTTTAAACCAAGGAGCCTGGACCTTTCTTTTTTTTCTTTTTCTTTTTTCGTTTTTCCTCTTGTTCCCTAAAAAAAAGAGTTTGGTTTGTTTGTAGGATTGTTTTTCTTTTTTCCTCCTCTCTCTCTCTCTCTCTCTCTCTCTCTCTCTCTCTCTCTCTCTCTCTCTCTCTCATTCTGCTTAACGTTACTTAATAATATTCAAAACCCACGTCTGGGGTGGTAGGGGGCGGGGCATCACGTTCCACCTTCGTTTCTCCCTCTCTCTCTCCGTAATGTTTTTTTTACTGGACAATGGTGACATTTTACCTATAGTTTCTTTTTGTGTGAAGTGGTTTAAATCTATACCCCGTAAATGTGTACATTTGTTTTATTAAAACAAAAACTAATGGGTGGAGTAGGGGGGGGGGGGGATGTTTTTGGTAATGAGGATAAAAAGGTTTTTATATAGAAAGTTAAATAATCGCCATGTGTCTAAAAAAAAACTCTAACTTCATTCTTTTCAAGTGGTGTTTTTTCCATCCATAGCGCAGCGTTCTTCTGTGTGTCCTGACGCCCCCCCCCCGGCTCTCTAGATGAGGGGTGTGCCCAGACTCTGAGAATGGAACCAAATGGACCCTTTAGTGTAATGGATATCTTAACCCATTAAGACCTGAGGCCATTCTTAAAAAAAATCTAACTTTTTTTTTTTCTCCAAGATTTTTCAAAAATAGCAGATCTACAAGCTCGTAGCGCGGCACCGAGTGCTGCGCTACGAGCTTGTAGATCTGCTATTTTTTGAATAGCCTAAAGAAATCTAAAAATTACACGGATGCGTTCCAGGTGTTAAGTTGTGGGTTAAGTTCTGTAACTCAGAAAGTGTGTTAAAGGCCTTCACATTTAACCAGGTCGTCCAAAGACCTTCACATTTAACCAGGTCGTCCAAAGACCTTCACATTTAACCAGGTCGTCTAAAGACCTTCACATTTAACCAGGTCGTCCAAAGACCTTCACATTTAACCAGGTCGTCCAAAGACCTTCACATTTAACCAGGTCGTCCAAAGACCTTCACATTTAACCAGGTCGTCTAAAGACCTTCACATTTAACCAGGTCGTCCAAAGACCTTCACATTTAACCAGGTCGTCCAAAGACCTTCACATTTAACCAGGTCGTCCAAAGACCTTCACATTTAACCAGGTCGTCCAAAGCTAGAGAAGTCTTGCTGCACCGTTTTGTCGTCTCAGGACGCCAGTGGACACTCGGTGTGTTGGCAGGCAGCGGTGGCTCGCTCTCACTATTTTTGGGATTCAATTTGTACACTTTCTAAGTTATCGGACGGTCTTTGAAATTAAATATAAAAAAACTAGATAAATCTGTGCGCTTTGATCAGTGAAATAATAGTAGTCCGATCAAGACTTGTTAAATGTTCCTCCGGGGGAGGGGCCCGTTCTTAACCGTTTAAATGAAAACAATGAGCGTTGCTGCTTTTTATTGCTTTTTTTTATTTAAGAAAAACAAACTGGGTTCAAATAGTCTGTGTGTTTTCTTTCAGGATAGTAGTCACTAGGGCTGGGAGGGAGCTACAGTTTTTTTCAGGGAAGCTTTTTATAGTAAAACGCTGTCAACACTGTCTTCATGTGGGCCTCTTATTATTTTTTTGGGTTTGTTTTTCCAATCGATCCAACTGTAAAGCAAAACGGTTCATTCATAAATTGGCCAAACGAGGAGTTTTACATGTCGCTGAGAGGCCTCTACCCGACCGACACGGGGGACTATGACGTTTTATTTCTCATTCCATAAACGGTTTTCCGAGCGCTTTCTCGTCTAGCTTAAGCCTAAACGATGCTCTCGTCCTGCAAGGATGTCGCCTGCAAAAAAATAAAATAATGCTCTAGCAAAGCTTGACGCAGCTTGAAGATCAGTAATTATTTTGGCAGTGCGACGCCGTCGTACTACGAGAGTGAACCTTGCACGCCGGTCTCGTAGCACGCGGAGAACGGCAGATCTACAAGCTCTTGAGGTTTCTGCTGAAACAACGTAGACTAGACCGTGAGCCTTGTTCGTAAACCGCCCGTCCTTTCAGTGCATCGGTGTCTGTGATGCGTTGTGGGCTGGTAGATGTGTCTGTGATGCGTTGTGGGCTGGTAGATGTGTCTGTGATGCGTTGTGGGCTGGTAGATGTGTCTGTGATGCGTTGTGGGCTGGTAGATGTGTCTGTGATGCGTTGTGGGCTGGTAGATGTGTCTGTGATGCGTTGTGGGCTGGTAGATGTGTCTGTGATGCGTTGTGGGCTGGTAGATGTGTCTGTGATGCGTTGTGGGCTGGTAGATCGGCCGTGTTTGGCGCGCAGCTTGAAACTCGTTTAGGCCTCATTCTGAAAAACTTAAGTTGCTATGTATATTAGCTATGATTACAGATACTTTACCAGATTGAATGGGTTAATAGTACACCAACTGGGCTTGAGTTTAGGGCTGTTTAGGCTTAAGTTTAGGGCTTTATTCCTCAACTTGTCACATTAACGCCGCTGAACTAATCCTCCTTCTCTTGACTAACCTCATGGATGTTGTACGCTGTCTTTGCTCCAGGGGGAAGAAATGCTGTTTTTTTGTTTGTTTTTTTGTTTGTTTTCTTTTTGGTTTGTAATTTTCTTTGAGTGTCAGGGAACTCTTCTTGGTCACAGTCCAATTACTGGGTTTATATTTTTGTTTTTTTTTGTTTTTTTTTCCACAAACCTTAAAAAAACGCTGCTACAACCTCAGTTAAAAAAACAAAACCCGGAAAAACTGCAAACAAATGTCAGGCCGTTCACAGCGCCTGGTGAACCTTCATACCTCACACAACGAAATATCGCTTAAAAAAAAAAACTTTTTACAATTATAGTTCTGTTTGAAGAAGAAAAAAAAAAGTACAAAAAAAACTGGTTTCTGTGCGTTGGATGTTATAATAACCTCTGGTTAGGATTGTTTTTGTCTTTATTACGTACATGGTCTTTATTATACGTACATAGTTCTGTGTGTTTTCTGTTGAAGAAAAAAACAAAAAAAACCTGACCGTAAAATATGTGTGCGTGAAGTCCGGGGACTCTGGGAGGAGGTTCCACGCGGTCCCCAAATGGACCCTTCAGAGGTCCGGAGCTCCTTTCGCGTGCACAAATGGAACCAAATGGACCCGTACGGGTCCATTTGGTTCCATTTGTGCATGCTCAAGAGTTCCATTGTACACTCTCAGAAGTTGTGTGGGGGGTCCGTGTTGCCCTAATGCTTATCAAACTAGGGGGAGTTCTACAATTATTTGTGTACACACACACACACACACATGCAGCTTTACAGGTTTCCAGGTTTTTTTTTGTTTTAAAAACAAATGTGTGAAGCAACGTCAGGGAAAAGAACCTGTCAGCTTAAGATAAAACTGTTCGCTGACTGTGGTAGAAAAAAATTAGCAGGTTGTGTTTTTATTCTTCAATAAATAAAATCTTTTCTGGTGCACTGAAAAAAAAATAGAAATGTTGGTTTGGATTTTCATGGACAAAAAAAGTGTTTTTGTGACTTTTGACACTTGTGGGTGTGTTTTTAGTTTTTTCTCTTCAGTGTGTTTTTTTTTTTTCTTGGTCCATTGGTCAGTCATTGGCTCCGCCTTTCCCCCCTCGTTAACTTCATTCAAACATTTGGACTATTAATTAATGGTCCTTTATTTTCGTAATTACGCGGCTATTTTAATGATAATAAGACACGCCCTTTCTTTACATGAACCAGTTATTCATTTTGCATACGTTCATCCATAAAACTGTAAATTCAGAATATGACGGGATCACTTCTTTTAATGTACACTGTCAGAAACATGTCAAATGTACAATGTCTATATTTCTATGGTGCCCTATGATGACAATTTGTATCCAGAAATCGTCAATAAAGACAAGAATTTATTCTCTTTTTCTTTTAGTTTTTTGGACACATACTTTTCTTTATGTTTTAGTCGAGAAAAATAACTATCTGCTCAAATATCTTAATGTATCTGCTCAAATATCTTAAAGGGATAGTTCGCGAAAAAAAAAGTTTTTCCTATGGATTAGTCACCGCATGGAGACTTGAATTCATGGATATTTGTTTAGTTTTTGTCTCATTCCTAAGACAATAATTTGATGACCAGCGGACCGGTAGGCAGCGGTTCCGGTAGGAGACACAAAGGAGACTCTTTGTGTCTCCTACCGGAACCGCTGCCGGTCATCACATTATTGTCTTAGGAATGAGACACAAACTAAAAGATATCCATGAATTCAAGTCTCCGTGCGGTGACTCATCCATAGGAAATGAGTTATTTTGGGGGTGAACTATCCCTTTAGGGCGCGCTCTCACCAAAAGTTGTCTGGCCTGTTAAAGGCAGGTTGTGTTAAACACAGGTTGTGTTAAACACAGGTTGTGTTAAACTCAGGTTGTGTTAAACTCAGGTTGTGTTAAACTCAGGTTGTGTTAAACACAGGTTGTGTTAAACTCAGGTTGTGTTAAACACAGGTTGTGTTAAACACAGGTTGTGTTAAACTCAGGTTGTGTTAAACTCAGGTTGTGTTAAACACAGGTTGTGTTAAACTCAGGTTGTGTTAAACACAGGTTGTGTTAAACTCAGGTTGTTAAACTCAGGTTGTGTTAAACTCAGGTTGTGTTAAACTCAGGTTGTGTTAAACTCAGGTTGTGTTAAACTCAGGTTGTGTTAAAGGCAGGTTAAAGGCAGGTTAAAGGCAGGTTGTGTTAAAGGCAGGTTAAAGGCAGGTTGTGTTAAAGGCAGGTTGTGTTAAACGCAGGTTGTGTTAAACTCAGGTTGTGTTAAAGGCAGGTTAAAGGCAGGTTGTGTTAAAGGCAGGTTGTGTTAAAGGCAGGTTGTGTTAAAGGCAGGTTAAAGGCAGGTTGTGTTAAAGGCAGGTTAAAGGCAGGTTGTGTTAAAGGCAGGTTAAAGGCAGGTTGTGTTAAAGGCAGGTTAAAGGCAGGTTGTGTTAAAGGCAGGTTAAAGGCAGGTTGTGTTAAAGGCAGGTTAAAGGCAGGTTGTGTTAAAGGCAGGTTAAAGGCAGGTTGTGTTAAAGGCAGGTTAAAGGCAGGTTGTGTTAAAGGCAGGTTAAAGGCAGGTTGTGTTAAAGGCAGGTTAAAGGCAGGTTGTGTTAAAGGCAGGTTAAAGGCAGGTTGTGTTAAAGGCAGGTTGTGTTAAAGGCAGGTTGTGTTAAAGGCAGGTTGTGTTAAACGCAGGTTGTGTTAAACGGAGGTTGTGTTAAACGAGGTTGTGTTAAACTCAGGTTGTGTTAAACTCAGGTTGTGTTAAAGGCAGGTTGTGTTAAAGGCAGGTTGTGTTAAACTCAGGTTGTGTTAAACGCAGGTTGTGTTAAACTCAGGTTGTGTTAAACTCAGGTTGTGTTAAAGGCAGGTTGTGTTAAACTCAGGTTGTGTTAAACTCAGGTTGTGTTAAACTCAGGTTGTGTTAAACTCAGGTTGTGTTAAAGGCAGGTTGTGTTAAACTCAGGTTGTGTTAAACTCAGGTTGTGTTAAAGGCAGGTTGTGTTAAACTCAGGTTGTGTTAAACGCAGGTTGTGTTAAACTCAGGTTGTGTTAAACTCAGGTTGTGTGCGCCGCACGGCCACAGTTTTTTGCAGACAGTGGATTCTAAAAAAACAGACGCACCTGTCACTCACATTCAAGGTCCGCCTTCCACTCACCCGATTGGACAGAGGAGGAAAATCAGCTCCTGCCTCCAGCAGTTTTCTGCTTCCAATGGACAAGTCGTGTAGAGCAGATAAACGCAAGGTCTGCGCGACAAGCGGAAAAATCCGCTCTTGCGTGAATCCACGCATTTACATTGACAAAGCATTGGCAGATTCTGCCCCAGAGGTCAAATGAAAGTGCGGTGAGAGCGCGCCCTTAGAGTTCTGCTCAAATATCATAATATAGTTAGTTAGACAGATGCCAGGTTCATTTGTGGCATCCTATAGTTTCATGTACAGGTTATTGTCTCCGCCAGGCCGAAGGCTGTGTGTGTGTGTGTGTGTGTGTGTGTCCGTCTGTCTGTGAACAGCTGATCTCCGGCACCGTTGGGCCGATCGCAGCGAAACTGCACACACCCTCCATGGATGAACCTCTGCCCCACATTTTTCAGATCGGGAGGTCGATTCAGGAGGTCGATTTTTGCTAAACACATTTGTTGATATTACTCCTGCAGGTTTTGTCCAAACATCACGCAAGTCGGTACACGGTATCTTTATAGTCATTAAACCGAACAGGTCTTTTTCATATTCCATCCTGATTGGCTAAGAATGGCTTCCAAAGTTTGCAGGAGTGCTCAGTTTTGAACAAAATGCCTCAAATCATGAACACGGCATAACATTTCCGTGAAAATTTGCCCGTACATTCTCACTAAGCCCAGAAAGAGTGCCACTTGAAATTCCTCAAATTAGCCTCATGGTGGCGCTATAACAGGCCGATTCGCAAGTTTACCTATAACTGCACCGATCTGTGTAAAACTTTGTATGTGCACTCCATAAAGGGCAAGGAAAGACCTTTTCACATCTGCCTTGTATAGCGCCACCAGGAGGCCGACTTATGTAAAACATTTTATTGTATTTTACTCCTTCAGATTTTGTCAAAATTTCACGCAAATCGGTACACATGATCTCTATAGTCATGTGATCAAGGATATGTTAGATTTCTTCATAGTCCATCCTGATTGGCTGAGATTGACATCTAAAGTTTGCAGGAGTGGCCCGTTTTGAACAAAATGCCTCAAATCATGAACAAACCGATTGTGATGAAACCTTTCACGCACATTCGCACTACGTTGAGGAACAAATGCCACCCTTTTGCCATTGCCCAATTATAGCGCCAACAGGAGGCCGATTTTGAAAAACATGACATATTTTTTTATTACTCCTACAGATTTTGTCCAGACATCACGCAAATCGGTACACATTATCTCTGTAGTTATGATTATCTCTATAGTCATGTGATCATCTGTCCGATTCTTCATATTCCATCAACATTGCTGGCCCACAATAACCTACCTTACCTGGTGGAGACCTGTGCTCCGAGGAAGACATTTTCTAGTTATGATATTATATTGTTTTAGACTGATGCTAGGTTCATTGTTTACCTGTGATCCTATAGTTTACTGAGACACTACACTGTCTCTCAGTATTCTATGATCCTATAGTTTACTGAGACACTACACTGTCTCTGTATTCTATGATCCTATAGTTTACTGAGACACTACACTGTCTCTGTATTCTATGATCCTATAGTTTACTGAGACACTACACTGTCTCTGTATTCTATGATCCTATAGTTTACTGAGACACTACACTGTCTCTCTGTATTCTATGATCCTATAGTTTACTGAGACACTACACTGTCTCTGTATTCTATGATCCTATAGTTTACTGAGACACTACACTGTCTCTCTGTATTCTATGATCCTATAGTTTACTGAGACACTACACTGTCTCTGTATTCTATGATCCTATAGTTTACTGAGACACTACACTGTCTCTGTATTCTATGATCCTATAGTTTACTGAGACACTACACTGTCTCTCTGTATTCTATGTATGTGTTTACCTTGTTTACTGTAAGTCACACTGGATAAAGAGCATCTGATAAATGACTACATTGCAAGTTAGTGTTTATCAAAAATGTTCATGTCAAGGATATGTATTGATATGTATTTAGCCACGGACCCCCATCTGAAAATATTTAGAGCCAGGGACCCCCTGTAAGAGAAGAGCTTGCAAAAATGTTCAACAATAGCCGATCTCCAAACTTGCGGTACGAACATGTGTGAGCTTGTATTATTGTATTATTGGCTATTTTCCAATAACTGAGGTATAAAATGACGGTTAATTTGGATAAGTTTTGCTGGGGACCCTGGTTCAACCCCCCCAAAGACCCCTGAGGGTCCCTCTGGACCCCAGTGTGTAAGAAGCACTGCTCTATAATCAGACTAGATTCACTAAATGAACTCCAGTCAAAGAGGGGTCACAAGTTTGTTCTTTTTAAACCAACCTGTGGTTTCCTGTAGTAGTCCTCTCTGCTACAGTCAGGCTCATGGAATGCAACCCAAAACATTCCTGTTGGTACCGTGCCTTTAAGAACAGGACATATTTAATGTACTAGTCATTCATTCATCCTGGCTGGTACCATTTCTTTAAGAACAGGACATATTTAATGTACTAGTCATTCATTCATCCTGGCTGGTACCATTTCTTTAAGAACAGGACATATTTAATATACTAGTCATTCATTCATCCTGGCTGGTACCATTTCTTTAAGAACAGGACATATTTAATGTACTAGTCATTCATTCATCCTGGCTGGTACCATTTCTTTGAGACGGTGGTTCTCTCATCTTTTTCCTTGTTAAGAAATCAAGAAGGTTTTATCCGTCACTAACTATAGAAGCACAAGCAGTCAAACGTTGTTGGGACTTGTTCCGCGTAACGTAAATAATGTATTAAGTAAGAGAAGAAATACTATCATAAACATATCTTATACAGTGAGAAACAAATAAAACGGGGGGCATTAGCTTATCAACATGCAGCAGTTCCATGAAGTGTGTAGGTGATATACATATACTGTCAGTGGTGTAAAGTAACTAAGTAAATTTACTCAAGTACTGTACCTAAGTACAGTACTTAAGTAAATGTACTCACTTCACACCACTGGAACTTTATCCCAGATGACCTGAGAGCTTAGTTGGATGGTTGATAGAATGAAAGAGTCAGTTCAGTTCAGAGAGGCTGACTCATGCTTTGTCATCCTTTTAATAAGCTTCCACATCCTGATCTGTTTGGATGGACTTATTGTTGCATAAAGTGACTCAACCTGGAAAAAAGAAAACATTTTATGAAAGAACCTTCAATTCCTGCTTCAAACCCTTTATTATTTAAAGGGATAGTTCACTCAAAACATTTCTTTTTTTCTATGGATTAGTCACCCCATGGAGACTTGAATTCATGGACATTTGTTTGTTTTTGTCGCGCTGCTGGTCATCAAATTATTGTCTTAGGAATGCGACAAAAAGTCTAAAAATATCCATGAATTCAAGTCTCCATGGGGTGACTAATCCATAGAAAAGGGGTGAACTATCCCTTTAACCATAACTTTTTAAACTGCCTGCTTTTCTGTCCAAACAAATCGTTGCTGACGTGACAAACTGTCATGTTTAAAATGTAGGTTTACAAAACAGATCTTTATATAAATGACATTAGATTCACATTTAGACAATGTTCACAGTGACTTTTCAATACATCAAATAATGGAGGCTTTTTACAATTTACAATGTAGGAATTTATCAGAACCTCTTTATCCAGAGTGACTGACTTACAGTAAACAAGGTAAACACATACATAGAATACAGTAAATACAGTAAACTATAGGATCATAGAATACAGAGACAGTGTAGTGTCTCAGTAAACTATAGGATCATAGAATACAGAGAGACAGTGTAGTGTCTCAGTAAACTATAGGATCATAGAATACAGAGACAGTGTAGTGTCTCAGTAAACTATAGGATCATAGAATACAGAGAGACAGTGTAGTGTCTCAGTAAACTATAGGATCATAGAATACAGAGACAGTGTAGTGTCTCAGTAAACTATAGGATCATAGAATACATAGAGACAGTGTAGTGTCTCAGTAAACTATAGGATCATAGAATACAGAGACAGTGTAGTGTCTCAGTAAACTATAGGATCATAGAAAACATAGAGACAGTGTAGTGTCTCAGTAAACTATAGGATCATAGAATACAGAGACAGTGTAGTGTCTCAGTAAACTATAGGATCATAGAATACATAGAGACAGTGTAGTGTCTCAGTAAACTATAGGATCATAGAATACATAGAGACAGTGTAGTGTCTCAGTAAACTATAGGATCATAGAATACATAGAGACAGTGTAGTGTCTCAGTAAACTATAGGATCATAGAATACAGAGAGACAGTGTAGTGTCTCAGTAAACTATAGGATCATAGAATACAGAGAGACAGTGTAGTGTCTCAGTAAACTATAGGATCATAGAATACAGAGACAGTGTAGTGTCTCAGTAAACTATAGGATCATAGAATACATAGAGACAGTGTAGTGTCTCAGTAAACTATAGGATCATAGAATACATAGAGACAGTGTAGTGTCTCAGTAAACTATAGGATCATAGAATACAGAGACAGTGTAGTGTCTCAGTAAACTATAGGATCATAGAATACACAGAGACAGTGTAGTGTCTCAGTAAACTATAGGATCATAGAATACAGAGAGACAGTGTAGTGTCTCAGTAAACTATAGGATCATAGAATACAGAGACAGTGTAGTGTCTCAGTAAACTATAGGATCATAGAATACAGAGAGACAGTGTAGTGTCTCAGTAAACTATAGGATCATAGAATACAGAGACAGTGTAGTGTCTCAGTAAACTATAGGATCATAGAATACAGAGACAGTGTAGTGTCTCAGTAAACTATAGGATCATAGAATACATAGAGACAGTGTAGTGTCTCAGTAAACTATAGGATCATAGAATACAGAGACAGTGTAGTGTCTCAGTAAACTATAGGATCATATAATACAGAGACAGTGTAGTGTCTCAGTAAACTATAGGATCATAGAATACAGAGACAGTGTAGTGTCTCAGTAAACTATAGGATCATAGAATACAGAGACAGTGTAGTGTCTCAGTAAACTATAGGATCATAGAATACA
>NC_137614.1:53425051-53462551 GCF_963280865.1 Gymnoscopelus braueri
ACTCTGTTGATTGCCTTCCTAAGTGAGCCTTGTATCTGACAATGTATAAAGTCACCAACTTTGATGAGACAGGATTGTGTTGTTTTAAAAACATGTTTTTGGGGGTTTGAGTTGGTTTCTGACCGACAACAGAGATGTACTTAAATATATATAAAGAAGAAATATATGAAGATACAAGTTTTCTGTATGACATCAGTATATAAATAATACAATACAATAAATAATAATACTAATTAAAAATAATCATTACAATTAAAAAATACAACAGACAAACAACAGTGCTTTAGAATGTGTCTTTATTGACAACATGAATATGAACATTACAGAAGCTCTTTAATGTAATGAATGTGTCTTTATTGACAACATGAATATGAACATTACAGAAGCTCTATAATGTAATGAATGTGTCTTTATTGACAACATGAATATGAACATTACAGAAGCTCTTTCATGTAAAGCTATCAGGACAGTGGTGGAAGAAGTACTCACATTTTTTACCGAAGTAAAAGTACAAATACCATTTACAAGTACAAGTTACAATTGAGACATTTACACTCTTATCCAGAATGACTTACAAGTAACCACAATGTAGAAATACTCTATTACAAGTAAAAGGTCTGTAAAAGTACAAAAGTATTGGCATTAAAACATACTTACAGTACTCTTTATGCAGAAGGGCCTATTTAACCTTTTTATATTTGTCTTAGAAAAATAGCAGATCTACAAGCTCATAATGTGATGCATTGCAAGACGTTGTGAGCTTGTAGATCTGCTATTTTGGAAGAGTTGAAGTATAACATTGTGCTTAAAATATATGTTTTGTTTTAATAATGTAAATCTACAAAGTACCTTTAAAGGAGGAGTTCACCCAAAAAATTACTTATTTTCTATCAATTACACACCCCATGAAGCCTTGATTTCATGGATTTATTTAGTTTTTTGTAGCATTCCTAAGACAATAATTTGATGACTGTATTTCCGGTAGGAGACACAAATAATCTACTTTGTGTCTCCTACCGGATACATTAGCCGGTAGGAGACGGGAATCAAATTATTAGCTTAGGAATGCCACAAAAACAAAACATAATCCATGGATTCAAGGCTTCATAGGGTGTGCAATTGATAGAAAATAAGTCATTTTTTGGGTGAACTTCTCCTTTAAAGTAATGAAATAATTAAAAAGTTCAAAGTTCAATATTTGCCTCTGAGATGTAATGGACCCCAAATCAATATGTATTTATCTGCAGACCCCCATCTGGGACCCCCATCTGGGACCCCCATGAGAGTAGATTTGGTATTTAGTATTTTCTAAATTATTCCTCATGTTTCAAGACTTTCCAATGTATGTATTTTTAAACAGCAGATCTACAGGCTCACAACACACCAGTGTGAGCTTGTAGATCATCATAAAATACTGGTTTAAATGCTTTATGTATTTACTTTGTCTTCCTATATTAACACGTTTAGCTGGGGACCCACCGAAGGACCCCCGGACCCCACTTTGAGAAACACTGAAATGAAGTATTGAGAAGGGGACATAATGAAGTAAAGTAAAAGTATCTCTAAATTGTACTTAAGTAGAGTATTTGAGTAAATGTACTCAGTGAGTTTCCAGCAGTGTCTGTAGCAGAGTTACAGAGAATAGAGCAGAAAACCACTGAATGTGTTGTGATTGCTTGTGCCCCATTCATAGAGCGTGAAGGAACTACCACCACGCACGTTCATGTACACTGTGTCTCTCTGCTCCAGCTCTATGATCATTCCATTAGACACGTATTCAAACCCAAGTCCATTATTATTGTATCCATAGTTATCAATGAGCAGCTGATTATTTTTATACATGTAGACCCACACATACTTTGATGACTCAAGGCCGCCTGCAGTGAATCTGAACTGATAAACTCCTTTCACAGGTGCGGAGAACTGACCTGGAACACGCACACGCACACACACACACACACACACACACACACACACACACACACACACACACACACACACACACACACACACACACACACACACACACACACACACTGTCATGTTGACACTTTTAAACACTGTTAACTACTTAAAGGAGTAGTTCACCCAAAAAAAGTACTTATGTTCTATCAATTGCTCATGTTAATGAGCTTTACATTAAGGGATTAAAGGGATAATTCACTTTCAAACATGTTTGGAGTCATTTTAACGTCTACCTGGTCCTTGAATTCATGGAGATTTGTTTGTTTTTGTCTCATTCCTGAGACAATAATGTGATGACCGGCTGAAAGATGCTGATGTATCCGGTAGGAGACACAAAGGAGTCTCTTTGAGTCTCCTACCGGATACACCAAACCGCTCATCAAATTATTGTCTCAGGAATGAGACAAAAACTAAAAAATGTATTCAAGGCTTAATGGTGTGTAATTGATAGAAAAGAAGTATTTTTTTGGTGAACTACTCCTTTAAGCTCTATTTTTTTTTAAGGAAAAAGTGTTCTTAAAGATCTGATCTACAAGCTCACAACAAGCCACAAATGTTGTAAATATTGTAAATGTGATATTTTTTAAGCCTGTAAGCCTGTAATGACACAGCAGACTTAACCCTTCACATGCTGTTACTGATGTTTTCACAGAGATGTAAGTTGTATCATTAGTTGGTGAGAGATAATTGATTGTGTAAAGCTCATTAACATAATTAACTGGGAGACCACAACCTCGAAAAATTTCGGGTCTAATTCGGTCTAATTCGGGTCTAATTCGGTCTAATTCGGTTCTATTTGACCAATATAAATCAACTTTTTTCTTATTTTTTGCTGTAAAAATATTTGTATCAGCGCAGGCGGGGCCCCCCTGCTGGTGCCCCCCCCGCACCGCATCACTTGCTACCCCTCCACTGTGTGTGTGTGTGCATGTCTTTAAGTGGCGCATGTGTTGCAAAGGTGTGCCTCGCAGGACTGTGTGTGTGTGTGTGTGTGTGTGTGTGTGTGTGTGTGTGTGTGTGTGTGTGTGTGTGTGTGTGTGTGTGTGTGTGTGTGTGTGTGTGTGTGTGTGTGTGTGTGTGTGTGTGTGTGTGTGTGTGTGTGTGTGTGTGTGTGTGTGTGTGTGTGTGTGTGTGTGTGTGTGTGCAGTGATGGCTTGTGTGTGTGTGCATGTCTTGAAGTGGCGCATGGGTTGCATCTTTGCTAATCTGAGTTCCCAGAAGTTTTTCGCCTCGCATACAAACGGGAGCGGCGAGGAACTTCTGGGCCAGAGCCCTGGTATTTGTGGGCAGGATGTAACTTACGCTCAGAATCTGAGCGGACACGCCTCTTACCGGTCTACTCGTCTAAAAAGTCCGACGAGAGGCAAACAGCAGTACACAACAATGGCGGCCGCAATTTCTCAAGGGGAAATTGCTTCCCGTCGCTCCTATTTACATGTAAGACCCACTGCATGTGGATCCCGCCCCCTTTTCTTCATTGGCTGTTGATTTGAATCAGAAATCAGTGGCCGCGCCCCTGCTGTCCAGGCTTTGAGCCGAAGCCTCCCAGACTACATCTTTGCCGTCCGTAAACATACGGACAGACATACACACACGGTCAAATGTAGAGCGGCTGGCACCGCTAAAAATCACTCACCCTACTTTTAAGGTAAAGTTCATTAACATAATTAACGTAATCACCAGTGGTAAGCTGTAAAATAATCAGTCAACTTGTCTTTACTTGAATTACTTTTTTTTTAAAGACTTACATTGCTTTCAAAACAGTGTTTTTTAAAACCAAAACACCAAACAAACACCAAAACAAAGACTTTTATGGAGTTGAAAGACTACTCTACTAAATGGGAACACTGTGAGCCCCCACCTCTAAACGTCTAAAATACACTTTTTGGCCAGCAAAGAAAAATATTTCACCGGAATTACAACATGTTTTTGGTTACTCCACAGTGCCCTCTACAGATCTGGTCAATGGAATTTTCCTATTGACCAGATTCTTCCTTCCGGTGAAATATTTTCTTTTCTGGACAAAAAGTGTATTTTAGACGTGAGGTGGGGGCTCACAGTGTTCCCACTTCGTAGAGTAGGCTTTCAACTCCATAAAACCGTCTTTGTTTTGGTGAGTACAAAAAGCGTATTTTTTATTTTTAACTTTTTACTATAGACGAGAGCTGCGCTACCGCGGTGGGAAAGAATGGAAAGTACCGTAGCGTTAAGGAGAACTCCTTCTAACGCTATGGACCAGAGCTAGATAGGGATAATAACTTTGTGAGTGTCTGGTAGGCTGCAGCTCTTGTGTACTCTCTGCTAAGCGATTAACCCTTTCACACTCCATGGCTTTTCTCGAGTAGCCTAATGTTATGCAAAGCAGCCAGGTTGAGGCCATTGTTTAAGGTGTTAAAGACGGCTCGCCGCTGACGGTGCGTGCTCGCGCATGCATGTGGAGTTCCCAGCCCCCAGCCCCCATAGTAGCTTCAGAACTAAGGGGTCGCCGACCCCCTGAGCACCCCCTACAGCTCACCCCTGGTAATCACCACCTACCTGTAGATGGATTGTAGGCGTTGCCGATGTTAGAGTGAACTCTCTGATAAATCAGAGTTGTATCAGAACTATATCCAATAGATCCAGTACCCAGATAATAAGCAGAGAAGGCCACCTTTGGTTGGTCTGTCAACACAGGAGCATTATCACATTATTATATGATTATAATCATATTATTTGCATTACTATTAAAGCATATCTTATACTCTTAATGATCAAATAGTTTATATTATTATGTAACCCTCTAACTAGATGGCTTTTTCAGCAGATGATAAAAACCTCCACTGATTTTTTTTCCTGTCTAAAATGTGTTAAAGCCACAGTACTGACATATCAGATTAATATTCTCATAATTTCTGTGTCATGTAGATCAGCTATAGCAGTTTATAGCAGCTTGTAGATCTGCTATTTTGGTTTGATTAGTATTTCCACTTTTACTCAAGTAATTCAGATTTTAGGACTTCTAAGAGTCTTTATAACTTTCACTCCACAACAATGCAAAGACAAATATTGTACTTTTGACTCGACTACATTTCTAGAGAAGGCTGTTTTCTCAGCTCCAAGAATTGCAGAACACATTTATTGACTCTAAAACTGGTGAGTCAAACTGCAAAACCAATATTTAAATGTGTAGCTATGATTCTCTGTTTTCATGAAAAAACTAAACTGGCCCCCAAAAAATTTAATAATAATAATTACTAAGTGTAGTTGTGTGTGTGTATGTGTGTGTGTATATATATATATATATATATATATATATATATATATATATATATATATATATATATATATATATATATATATATATATATATATATATATATA
This sequence comes from Gymnoscopelus braueri, assembly GCF_963280865.1. Lineage (NCBI taxonomy): Eukaryota > Metazoa > Chordata > Actinopteri > Myctophiformes > Myctophidae > Gymnoscopelus > Gymnoscopelus braueri. The sequence goes on from NC_137614.1 coordinate 53,430,377, forward strand.
TATTATATTGTGTGTTTATATATGTGTTTATATATATACACACATATATATACAAACAAACACACATATATATATATATATATATATATATATATATATATATATATATATATATATATATATATATATATATATATTATATTGTGTGTTTATATATGTGTTTATATATATACACACATATATATACAAACAAACACATATATATATATATATATATATATATATATATATATATATATATATATATATATATATATATATATATATATATATATATATATATATATATATATATATATATATACAAGCAAACATTTCCTACTCAAATCTTTGCTTCTGGAGGTCCCTGGGACAAAATATTTTTTGATGGGGGTCCGTGGCCAAATACATATCATTTTGAGGGTCCTTGACATGAACAAGTTTGTGAACCACTGGTCTAGTCGTAGTGTATGGAAACTAATGCAGAACCTGTGAGATATGTTACACTCCACGCTTCACTTTAGTTCTGGATTGGAAAGTCATTACACTTATAAAATAACAGATGTAAGAGCTGATAACGCATGGATAATAATAATAATAATAAAATAAACACCCGCGCCCGACTGGAAGGGTCGTGAAAGCGTGGCCGGTCGAGCGCATTCAAGAACCAGTTACAACTTCATCTGTATGACAGCAGGCTGCCTTCTAACCAGTTTAGACCAGTTACCACTTCATCTGTATGACAGCAGGCTGCCCTCAAACCAGTTTAGACCAGTTACCACTTCATCTGTATGACAGCAGGCTGCCTTCTAACCAGTTTAGACCAGTTACCACTTCATCTGTATGACAGCAGGCTGCCTTCTAACTTTGACACATCATTGCTCTTTGGAACTTTTAACAAGGGGTTAAAACATGACATGTTTGCTAAAAGTGATAATAGTTATAATACCTGTTATGAGTCTGCTCACGTTCTCCACTCGATGGTCACTTACATTCAGCCTCATCTCAACGATGGACAGCTGAGCTGAAATAATCACAACATTAAATCACTCATTAATACTCATGCAGTTAGATTTAATAACTATCAATTTCAGTAGTTGATTTAATTTGACTTATGTTATGTTTGTGACATTGTGTGTAAGAACAATACTGGGGTTGCCTAGAGAAAATCAGAATCAACAGCCACACTAATCAGTATGTATTGTCAGAGTTTTCAACATGAGTTTGAAAATGTAATTCTTTCCCCCTAAGATACAGTCATAGGCGGCGGGTGAGCCTGACACTTGGGAAGTCTATATTGACCAATTGACCAATAATTGGTCTATATAATGTTGCGCACATATATTATATATAATTTGCGCAATCCCCAGCATAACATTTGGGAAGGCTTAGCCTACCCAAGCCTTCATTACCCGCCGCCTATGGATACAGTACGTCAGCAGGACAACTTGAGAGAATGTCAGTTTCCATTAGGACCGATTTGAACATATCCACTTGAACCCCAGCATCTCTAATCTTGTGGTAACGTTCCCCAAAAATAGAAGATCTACAAGCTCACATCAAGTCACTTTGTGACATGTTATGAGTTGTAGTTCTGCTATTTTTGTTGAAGAGATTTGGTGTAGATGGAAAAAGAGCGCACCAAGCAAATCAACTATAGAGGGTTATGGTTAAAGTGGTTAAACTGAAGTGATTTTGATCAGTTCCAAATATTATCAAAATATTCTTTGGCACCCCTGGACTTGTGTCACGGCACCCTAGGGTGTCACAGCACCTACTTTGAGAAACCCTGCATTATAGTACACTAGAGGTCGGGCGCCCGGTTCGCTAGCCGCGCACGGGGCTCTAATGAGGGCGCGCTTATTTTGGGGTACCAAAATCGTGGGATAAAAATTTCCCCCAAAAAAGTTTAAAAAAATATATATACATGGGGGACCCCCTGGGGGTCCGCGTAGTGTTTGTTTGGACCCCCGCGGACCCCTGTGAAACATCGCGGACCCCTTCGGCTGGGTTATTTTTTTCCCTGAAGGTGGTTCCTTGTTTCTGATGCACATCTGCCAACACTGACCTGTCCCAACGTGGCAACCCAGACTGCCGAGCGGCTGCGTTGAGACACTGGCGTGTTTTAATGTTTTGTGTGGGATATGCATGACATATTAGCGTGAGTGTGGTGTGATAGAGAGACATGAGCAAAGTGAAACTAACGACGGGGGTTGAAGCGAAGTGGTCGCGTCGCGTGTGTTGTTGTTGTTGTGGGGAGATTGCAATAGCGACTGCGTGGTGTTGCGTTCGGTTTCGCTCGGCAGTGGTCGGTGGCGGTGCTCACGCTAAAGGGAACAAAATGGTGTACCCGTAATGTTGTCCGGCTCGCGGTGTTTCGGTTGCGCTCGGCGGTGGTCGGTGCTGACGCTAGGGAACAACATGGTCGACCCGTAATGTTGTGAGTTTGTGCTGGCCGCAATTAATTATGCTCCGAGGAGGCAAATGTGTGGTGAGCAATGAAAAGTAGCCTACGCCACCCGTAAATTAATTGCGCGCGTTGTGGCTTGTGTTGTTAGTGACATGTGATATGTTGTTGTTATGTTTACTGCGAAACAATGACATGGGGAAATTATGGCTTTTCATCTTTCCAATGTATTATAGGATAACATGTTTGTTGCTAAATGTGAAGTTATAATACCTGCTTGGTGTCTGTTCAGTTGCTCCACCCTCACTGCTACGCTGGACAGTTGAGCAAGGTTGGCTGAAATCATTACAATATTAACATTAAATCATTAAAAATATGATTTTTTAAACCTTAGCATTTGAAATCTATGAATCAAATATGGGTGAGGGAGAGATTTCTGTTGAACCTGAATTTAGCCTAGAGCTCATATACTTATAGATATGAAATCTGGGGCGGCCATAGTTGAGTGGTTAGTGAGCCCGCTTAAGGAGCCAGAGGCCCTGGTTGCCCTGGGTACGATTCCAGGCCAGGTCAGCATATGTGTCGATGAAATGACTTTTTGTCCCTGAGCAAGACTCTTAACCCCTAATTGCTCACAGGCCCTCATTGGAAACAAGACCGCAAGGACTTTCATGAACGTCCTGTTAAAAGGAATTATCCTTATCCTTACCCAAGTTTTTATTTCGTTATAGCATTTTAAATACATAAATACAATTTACAATTTAAGCTTTTAGCAGACGCTCTTAATTCAGAGCAACTTACAGTAAGCAAGGAAAACACGAGGTAATACATCAAATGTTAAACTATTTTGTTTGAGCCCAGATTATGAGAGATTTTAGGCATTCATTCTTTTTCACACTGAAGGGTCATTTTGACCCAGCGACTATATGTTAGTCAGCAAAGCTCAGTCAAGCAAGTGTTAAAACACTTCTGAGGTGATTTTAAAGTCTACTTTGGCTTTTGTGTTTCACCCCAGAAATGTTTTATGTTGCTTGATTTAACATTTACATATTTCATATTCATGTCATGAATGACATTGTTACTTTATGGCACCTTACATTTATGTCATATTACAGGATGTAAACATTACATTTTTTCCTCCTAAGATACAATACGTCAGAAGGACAACTTGAGAGAATGTCAGTTTCCATTAGGACAGATTGAAAATATCCACTTGAACCTCAGCATCTCTAATCTTGTGGTAACGTTCACCAAAAATAGCAGATCTACAAGCCCACAACGTGTCACTTCATGATTGTACTTTGTAACGTTTTATGAGTTTGTAGATCTGCTATTTTTGGTGAAGAGCTTTGGTGTAGATGGAAAAAGAGCGCACCAAGCAAATCAAGTATAGAGGGTTATGGTTAAAGTGGTTAAACTGAAGTGATTTTTATCAAATCAAATATTATCAAAGTATTCTGCGGAATCTTTGCTTATGGGTGAGGGAGAGATTTCTGTTGAACCTGAATTTAGCCTAGAGGTAATATAGATATAAAATCAGAGAATGTCAGTTTCCATTAGGACAGATTGAAAATATCCACTTGAACCCCAGCATCTCTAATCTAGTGGTAACGTTCACCAACAATAGACCTTTTGTTGAGCCCCGCCCCCTCCCCTAAGCCCCGCCCCCTTCAGACACTTTCACAGCTGGCTCACTCACTTCAATGTTAATTTCATGGATCTTATACATTAAATGCTCGTTCATTTTTGGAACCAGAGCTTCGAAATCTCTTCCAAATCCGTCAACAAGGCCTGCCGTATGCATTGGAAAAATATGTGCATGACTATTAAAAAACAAAACAGTGTTTAATCATATATGAAAAAGTATAGGATCTGCATCATCTAATAATCAACTCAACAGGAGGGGGAGGAGACCGCAGGGTAACATTAAGACTAGGAAGTGACCGACCGACTGTGTCATTGAAGAAGATTAGCAATATTAATAATAATAATAATGAATTGCATTTTTATAGCGCTTTTCCAAGTGCTCAAAGCGCTTTACAGTGGTTCATTTTCATTTTTTTTTATTTCTTACAAAATCACAGTTTAATAAATAGTCTGTAAAAATGAGTACAAAAGTGTTTAGTTCTTAACATTTTATATATGAATCACTCATGACATTCAGGTCAAAGGAGTGTTGAGTTGGATTATGTTTGTTTTTTTCCTCTCGTTTACAATCTAGTTTTGCTGAATTAAGGCCTCTTGATTTTGGCATCAGAACAATCTGTTAGACAAATTATGAATATGAATGTTGATTAATATTATCAACATTCATATTATATAACAGTAGCGTCCCCAGGAATTACATTTAGGGCAGGTGATATTTTCTTTCCCCCCCGCATGTATTAAAAAAAAATTGTATTAAAATAAATATTGCAAGTGTTAAATTCACTTTGTAGGTCGGCTATATTTATTAAGTGATAGGCTACTGTTTGTAGTCTTGACTCTTGTTGGCCGGGACTTTATCGCGTTAATTTCGATCAATTAATTACAGAAAAATGATCGAGTTAAAAAAATTAACGCATTTTAATCGCACCTATTTTTGCACCGCGGAACGTTTCTCACTGGACGAGTTTCAGACGGACCGATCATAACAGCGCACCAATCCGGTTGGTGTGCTGGTCTGATCGGTCCGTCTGAGAAGTTGTCTGAAGTGAGAACGACGTGGTTCTCACTTCTCAGACAACAACAAATTTAACTGCAGCCGCGCCGCATAGCCTGCTTGATAATGTTGGCTGGGCAAATCAGAATCTGGAATGGATTCCCCCTACGCGCGCGTTTGTCCCGTTTAGGGGGGGGGGGGGGGGGGGGTGCGCTGGGGGGAGTGCACGATGCGGTGCGGGTCACATGCGCGCGATTTTTATTAATAATTAATTAAACTACTATAAAACAACAGTAACAACAACACACTCTATCAGCCTCCAGTGGTGGAAAATAGCAGATCTACAAGCTCACAATGCCTTGCGCTTGTAGATCTGCGTTTTTCACATGGTTACTGTATGTTTTATAATAATAATCAAAATCTAACTAGTCTGTAGTGGAGTTAAAGTAAAATATTTGCCTCTGAGATATAGTGGAGTTACTGGAGTAGAAGTAAAAGTATTAGAAATTGGAAATACTCGAGAGTCAAGTGCAAATACCCTAAAATTGTAATTAAGTACAGTTCTTGAGTACATGTACTTTGCACTGTTCTCAGGTCAAATATTGATATGCGATTAATTGCGATTAATTAATTACAAAGCCTCTAATTAATTAGATAAAAAAATGTAATCGAGTCCCAGCTCTAGTTGTTGCCCTGCGGTAAAACCACTGCACAGTATTCATTATAACATAATGAATATAATATGTAGTATTACCACTGCACAGTATTCATTATAGAACATAAAGGTTATAATACCTGCATTCTGTCTGTTCATTATAGAACATAAAGGTTATAATACCTGCATTCTGTCTGTTCATTATAGAACATAAAGGTTATAATACCTGCATTCTGTCTGTTCATTATAGAACATAAAGGTTATAATACCTGCATTCTGTCTGTTCATTATAGAACATAAAGGTTATAATACCTGCATTCTGTCTGTTCATTATAGAACATAAAGGTTGTAATACCTGCATTCTGTCGGTTCAGTTCCTCACTCGCAGTGAGCCTCTTTTCCATGGCCGTCAGTTTAGCAAGGAGGGCTGAAAACAGAAGAGCATCAGCATTAACATTCAGTCAATCATAAATACTCAATAGTTTCATTTAAAATGCATCAATAAGAGTGGTTTCTAATAAGTTATAAGTGGTTAATAATGAATAAGTATTATGTGGATAACCTCCAATAAACTCCTTCTGTCCTTCTCTATACTTCTCCATCAGCACTCTCAGGGGGAACCATTATCCGTTTAGACCAAGTGTTTGACTGTACTCATGCTGTGTAATAATAATAATATAAAATATTCAATCAATCAATCCTTGGCATAAACCCATACTGCTGCTCCCTAATTGTCGCCTCTCCTCTTAGCCTAGCTTCCACTTCCAATAATATTCCAAATATTCCGCATTTTATTGCAAGAGTTTTAAAAAATAGCAGATCTACAAGCTCATAATGCGTCGCATCGCCCTCAAATAGCCCTTGCAGAGGTTTAAAGTGCTCTTGTGATGTAGTATAGTTTCTTGTTTTCCTAGAGCTGGTTGCGTATTTCTCACAAAATATGGCAACACTGCAACACAAACGTATCGACCTTTTTAGATAGATGACAAGCGACCAAGAGAAGAGAAAGGAACACAAAGTAGAAGTCTGCACTATAGTTCTGATTATTAAAGAGAAGAGAAAGGAACACAAAGTAGAAGTCTGCACTATAGTTCTGATTATTAAAGAGAAGAGAAAGGAACACAAAGTAGAAGTCTGCACTATAGTTCTGATTATTAAAAAGTATTGCCTTTAGGGGCGTCTCCCACTGTGTAATACAGTAGGTGGACAGTAGGTGGCAGGGCCGAGCAACTATTGACTGGCTGGCTAAAGTAATTGTTGGGGAATTGAATTGAAACAATATACTGTAGAAGCCTACTATAGCAGTAATTATACTTTAAATTGTGTTTCAATGTCATTTTGTAGTCTGTATTGCTTCTGATCTTTATGTAGGCATTTTATCAACATGTTGTCAACATTTATTCCTCTACATGTCATCACATACAAACACTATATATATATATATATATATATATATATATATATATAATAATTAATAATAATAATAATAATGGCTTTTATTTATAATGTAAAGTGCACCACAGACAATACTCAAATGTTTTACTTGAGTAAAAGTATCAATACCACAATGTAGAAATAATCTGTTAATCTGTAAGTAAAATTCTGGTATGCAGAATTGACTTACTTTAGTAAAAGTATAAAAGTGTTGGCATCAAAATATACTTAAAGCACCAAAAGTAAAAGTACTCATTATGCAGAATATCCCATTTCAAGTTTTCAAAATGTACAACCATATTTTGGGAATAGTAGATCAGATACAAGCTACAAGTGTGAGCTTTTAGATTGGCTAAATGTGTGTGTGTGTGTGTGTGTGTGTGTGTGTGTGTGTGTGTGTGTGTGTGTGTGTGTGTGTGTGTGTGTGTGTGTGTGTGTGTGTGTGTGTGTGTGTGTGTGTGTGTGTGTGTGACCTGTTGAGAGGGAGGTTTGCCTGTGTGAAACCACTGAACAGCTTGTATAAACTTAGGAGCTATATGGTAAGGTAATCCTTTTATTGTTTTGCCTATTGTAATTTACCTGTGACATTTTGTAGATGGTATTAGTGCATTATGTTGTGTTGGTATTGTATGCTATCGTGCCATGTGTATAATATGAACTGACAAATGTGCTTTGTTGTTGATTCTACAATCAACGACAAAGCACATTTGTCAGTTCATTATATACACATGGCACGATAGCATACAATACCAACACAACATAATGCACTAATACAGTGTCACAGGTAAATTACAATAGGCAAACCAATAAAAGGATTACCTTACCATATAGCTCTTAAGTTTATACACGCTGTTTCACGCAGGCAAACCTCCCTCTCAACAGGTTACATACGTCACCCTGTACTCTACTACCCTCTAGGGGCTACATTCACTAACATGAATCCAACATATTAATAGGAAGATCATGTGTAAACAAACACAACATTAACTTACACAACACTGATGATAGTGCTGTCTATGGTCTATGAATTCTATGATTGTATTTTGTATCTGCCACACAATGTTATACAATATGTAGAGTCTAGCACTTTTTTCTGTACTGTACAATTGTTTTGAAATGACAAGCACATAAAGCACTTGATATAATATATAGAAAAATAAATCAAATTGTGTACCACAGATGTGTTAATCTTAACTTCAATATCAACATCAAATTTAACAAATCAGTTTTGTATGAAATTAAATTAAACATAACTATAACCAGGGTTACATTACTCATGGGACGGCCTTGCACGGCGTGCAAGAACCTATTTGACCAATAGCACGCGCAGGCACACGCATAGATTTAAAACCACTTTAAATTCACACCTCAACAAAGTTTACAAAGGCTCCCCGACTCACACCAGGTGAATGAACATAGGAATGAGCCTAGATGCATATCAATTGTCCATTGTGTGACCTGTAGTGTAGGTGTTAAGCCACGTGCGCGTCACGTCATTAAAATAGAGTACAACCACGTTCCAATTCAGCAATGCAACACTGACTATAACTCATAACTAAACTAACTATCCTAATGTGTCAGCCTGGGCTAACCACAACAATGTTTAGTGTTTAATGTTTAATTTAAATTGTCTCTGCCAGAGTGTGTGGTTTGGTTGGTTGTGAGGGGGGGGGGGGGGAGTGTCTATTTACTGCTCAGAGAGCCAATCCTGTGTAGAGCCCGCCTACTGTATCCGGTAGTTTACGGAAACAAATAGGCACGTACAAAGGCCGTGGCCATATCCGGTCTAGACCGGATCTGCAACCTGTAAAGTTAACTGATCCCAGACAGTCTAACGTTGACAAGGCCAGCGTTGCCAGGTTTTGCGAGAGAAACAAGCAACCAGGTCTATGAAAACAAGCCCAAAAGAAGCAACTAATAGGCCACATGAGCACTTTAAAACCTATATGTTGGCTATTTGAAAATAGCAGATCTACAAGCTCACAACGCGTCGCAACACGAGGCGTTGTGAGCTTGCAGATCTGCTATTTTAAAAAAATCTGCTATTTCAAAGAAAATGTGGAATATTTTTTAAACCTTTTAATAACACAAATGTTGTATGGGAGTCCTGACTCCCTGGCATAACATATTTTCAGATGGGGGTGCGCAGACAAATGCATATTAATTTGGGGGTATTTTACATGAAAGAATGAGAATCCCTGGTTCAAACAACCCCAAAATAAGCAACTAAACACTTTAGAAACAAGTCCAAAATACCACAACCCGCAGCTACCAACAAGCAACTTTACAGAAAAACAAGCCCAAAGTTTTTTTCCTATGTATTAGTCACCACATGGAGACTTGAATTCATGGATATTTTTTTGTTTTTGTCTCATTCCTAAGACAATAATTTGATGACCGGTAGCAGATCCGGTAGGAGACACAAAGAGTCTTCTTTGTGTCTCCTACCGGTCATCACATTATTGGCTTAGGAATGCGACAAAAAAACAAAACATGAATTCAAGTCTCCATGGGGTGACTAATCCATAGAAAAAAATCATTTAGGGGGTGAACTATCCCTTTTAGTCTGAGAGAGAGAGAGAGAGAGAGAGAGAGAGAGAGAGAGAGAGAGAGAGAGAGAGAGAGAGGGGGAGGTCGGTCTAGGGGCGTGGTTTGGACGGCGTGATCTAATGAGAGTGAGACACTAGCGTTGACTCCCATTGTAAGAATGGAATGCAGAAATGCTCTGTCTATCTCGATGAGGAAGTTCCAATGTTTGGAACTACAGCCCATAGTGGCCCGCTCTGCGGGGAGATCAAAGCGTGTCATAACTCTCTCTCTCTATGGGTCTGGGTTTGGATTCCAGTGGCTCTCTGGGGGCGGGGTTTGCCCAAAGCTCTGGTTAGTTCCCAGTTACCTTTTTGGTAATGGCGACGGAACCACTGTCCATCCATACATCCATCCATACATACATACATGCAATTAATGATGTATTATTTGAGCAACCGTAAGTCATTTTCCAATGTCTCTGTCTTACCTGCATTCACAGAACTTCCTCCTGGTGCTTCCACCTCATTCTTATTGGAATTAGATTGGTTGTCCGTTTCTGAAAAATACACACAATAACATTGTGTCAAACAAACAGAGAGTTTCATGAGTCTCATGAGTTTCATCCATATCCACTTTATTTATATATTTCATATGCATTTATATATTTTATATGTATTTATATATTTCATCCATATCCACCGTATTCTGACTGTGAGATGTTTTTGTTACGTTGGGAGTGTTAACTACAAGATTTATAGGCTACCATAGACTGACCCCAGCCTGGTAAACCCTCCCTCCGGAAATCTCATTTCTATTTGATTCCAGGAGTGAGTCTGGCCTTATCGCCCGTTCTGCAATATTGGCTGTGGGCTGGAGTTGGGCGGGAGTAATACCGTTGACTGACAATCCCTTCAGCCAATGATAATTTTTCCCCTTCAGCCAATCAGCAGTTCACCAGTCTAATGTGACGCAACGGGACTTTTGAGGCGGCGAATGCCCAAAATGGGTTGCCTTATTCGGATACATGGGTGTCACTGCCTGCCCCTACCGGTTCTCTAAAAAAAATTTTTTAAATAGGCTTTGTCATGATTAATTGACCACATGTATGAAGTTAAACAACTAAATTCTATCCAAACGATATCTTATAAGTAAATTCCGTGCCTCAAAATAGAAGTTAGAGAGCTTTTAGAAGTAAAAAAATAGCGGAGAATATAGCGCACAAGAAAAAGATGGCTGCCGTTCGTGTTTTGGGCTCACTCGAACTCGCCACCTGATTGGCCAACGTAAGCTGTCAATCACAGAACAATGAGCGACGACGCTGATAGGCTTGGCCGTTTGGCACAGGTTTGGCATACACAGCCAATATTGCAGAATGGGCGATAAGGCCAGACTCACTCCTGGAATCAAATAGAAATGAGATTTCCGGAGGGAGGGTTTACCAGGCTAGACTGACCCCCCCCCCTCCCCTTTAAATGAAAGAGAAAATTTATTTTGTCTGTAATTTCCCTTTTCTCTGCAACAAACTTCATTCAGTTTCGTAAAAATAAAGTCAATTACAAAATGTCCCCCATTTAGTTTGTAACCTTTATTTAATATGTTTGTAACCCTTTTTTAACATGTTTGTAACTTTTATTTAACACGGAGAATCACATTAATGTACGAGACCTCTTTGTATTTATGGGGGAGGGGCTAAAATTAGGCAATTTTGTGATTGACTTTTTACAAAACTTTAAGAAGTTTGCTGCACAGAAAAGGGAAATTAAATTTTTCACATTAGTTAACACTCCCAACGTAACTGTTTTGTTCAATCTAACATTATACAAAAAGTAATAATGCACCAAAATCAATCTTCACACTTATTATTCAGATGGGTCAGCTAGTGATACTAATAACAATCAAATTAGTGTATAGAATATTTAATTATAGTGTATTTTTCAAAAACGCGGTTAGTGATGTATGATCAAAACTGGCATATAAAGGGTAAAGTTTTTATTGTGATTAAGTAAATCATATAATCATATAAATGAAACAAGAACCCCTTCATGGAAAAAAATAGGGAAAATGTTGATCTTTCATAATTCTATTTTAGTTTAAAATTCAAAATGCTAATATTGTAGTTAACACTCCCAATGTAACCTCTTTTCAATCTGACATTATAATAAAGTAATAAATGTACCAAAAAAAGGATATTGATAATTAAAAACTATAACAACCTTGGTTGTGAGCTTGTAGTTTTGTCTTGGTCGTGAGCTATTTTCACAATATATACTATAATACAGTATGAAGTATATAGGCTGGATAAGAGGTTTAAAGGGCAAGACCACTTTGGTAGAGGTTTGGGTTGTGTAGTTAGTTACCTTGCCATGATGTAATTCCAAAGGTGGACAAGAAATCTATTTATAATAATAAATAATAATAATAATTGCTCCATTGATTAGAAATTGATAATTCAAAATATGCTCCTCATTGACTTACATTGTACAGTGAAACGTCTCTCAAAGTCACTCTTAGCACATAAACGAACACAAACAAAGTTGATTAAGACAATGTAGAACATCACCAAACCCAGTACTATTTGTTTTTTTAATAAAACAATTCAACTTCCTGTTGATTTTGCTATTGTTATTCTTATTCTTGCGGACTGGATCCGCAGATCTGGATCCGGATCTTCAAATAGTAAAATCAACAGGAAGTTGACATTTTCATATACAAAATAAACGGTAATTGGTTTGGTGATGTTCTATACTGTCTGAATCAACTTTGTTTGTGTTCGTTTGCATGCTAATAGACTGACTTTGAGAGCTGTTTCACCGTACAATGTAAGTCAATGAGGAGCATATTTAGAATTATCAATTTCTAATCAATGGAGCAATAATCTTTGATTTCCTGTCTACCTTTGGAGTTACATCATGGCAAGGTAACTACACAACCTAAAACTCTACCAAAGTGGTCTTGCCCTTTAATCAGCATCTCCATCATCCTTACCTTGGTTCTCATGATGGTTGAGGCTCACGTCCAACGCTGTTCCTTGGTTCTCATCATGTTTGAGGCTCAGCTGGAACTGAAGGTCAGGCTCAGCTGAACACAGACAGAAGAGGAAGATCAGCAAAACACCAGCAGTCTTCATCCTGAAATGCTCTATCAATGCTGCGCATGCAGCATCTTATATACACACCTACCTGGTAACCTGAGATGCTTTTTTCTTTTTCTTTTTTTTGCAGACGTGCACTCTGTCTTACCTCCACGTAGTCATTGGCATGTGGACAGACGTGACGTGTGAACACGGATGTAATTAGAAACGTGTTGACGGAGGTGTTGACCAATGTCTTGTTTTGTCTGAACAACAGATGAAGCTTTGGATGACAATGCAGTTTTTGTGTGTGCATGCGTGAGGGAATTCAATGGCCGCCGTTGGCCTCAGTTAAACTTGATGCTCCTGCACTGTCCCAGTAAGGTTAAGGCTAACCCTAAATGAAACCACTGGAGTCAAATGTGTCCCATGCCAACATGGAGAGCTGGTTTTAGGGGTCCCCAGAGTTTCTAAAGGGTTAGGTAGTAACTCTGGGTCCCCAGAGTTACTACAGGGGGGCCGGCAAGGAACGTTTTTACATTAACCATTGAACCCTAGTATCTCTATTCTCGGGGAAACATTCACCCAAAATAGCCGATCTACAAGCTCACAACGTGTTTCAGCGTGATGTGTTGTGAGCTTGTAGATCGGCTATTTTTTGGCAAAGAAGTTTGGTGTAAGGGGAAAAAAGAGTTTGTGTGTGTGTGTGTGTGTGTGTGTGTGTGTGTGTGTGTGTGTGTGTGTGTGTGTGTGTGTGTGTGTGTGTGTGTGTGTGTGTGTGTGTCAAAAACACTATATTCTTGACATACTGTGTTTTCATGAAACTAAGTAGGAGTGACCAATAGGCTGACCTGAATGGACCTTTGGGTCATTTGTTTTACTTGAGTAAATGTACTTGGTTAAAAGAAGAGGGAACTAGCCATTTAAGTGTAATAATTCTAACCCACCCCCCACTATCCACTATTTTAAATGCTATATTTTCAATTGGTTTGAGAACCACTGCTTTAGTGTTGTTAGAAAGGCTCCAAGCATAATATTAAGTAGATTCATATTTGCCTATTTTGTACCACCTTAACAACCGTGTTCAGAGTAATATGCACCTGCCACCTTAAGTGCACAATGCATTATGGGTAATTCATTCCAGTAGGGACAGCAGAGAGAGCGGTGAAGTCCAAGTTAACGTCTCTACAAAGTCGTTCATCATGGTGCAGCGCCGCAGTGCCAGTGTGCCTCTTTGACTTACTGTAAGTGCATGATTTGATCAGTAATGTCTGCTGTATTCTTTTACCACGCTGATCAGAGTTACTGCTGTTTTTAATCTTTATTTGCAGTGGTGTAAAGTAACTAAGTATATTTACTCAAGTACTTACAATTTTTAGGTACTTTTACTTTACTGGAGTATTTTCAATTGTCTCTACTTTTACTTCTACTCCACTACTAGTCCATGGGCCCAGGCCAGAATTTTCACTAATCAGGGACACTCAAGGTGGCAAATTCTAGTTTGGTATTTTGAAAAGGTCTATATCCCTAGATAATATTTCAACATGATAGCCCTTCCCAAGTAGTAGCTTAGTCCCAGTTATCAGCCTTCAATGACACCAACCATAGATACAAAGAATGAAAGAATCGTCTAACCTTTTTTGAATAGAACATGTCATACAGAGGGAAAAAAAACATTATTCAATCTCTTTCTTTCACTTATGAACCTTATGAACCACACATGAACCCTAGCATGCCTATTCTGGAGCAAACATTCAGCAAATGGCTTGTCTACAAGCTCACAACACCTCACGTTGTGATACAATGTGAACAGCATTTTCACTATGCGGGGTCACTCAAGTGCAACATTTGCAAATTCTAGTTTTGTATTTTGAATAGGTCTATATCCCTAGATGATATTTGATCATGACAGTCTTTCCCAAGTGGTAGCTTAGTCACAGTTATCAGTGAAGAAAGCGTGCCACTTTTTTTTAACAGAACAGGTTCTTGGGAGCTGGGAAGGGCGGTCTTCCACACCATTATGTTGCGTCTCGGTTCCCCTAGGCCGGAGCATAACACTGGCGGAGACAATAACCTTTTCAATGCAAACCGATCCATGTGAATCCAACAATAGAAAAGGAAATGTTATCCGATCTTTGTGAATACAATGATAGAGACAGCTTTGGTAACATTGCGGGAATAATATATTGACCTAATAAGTTTTACAAGCTGACATTGTTCTTCCTCTTGTTTATGACCAAAGCTTTCTGGGACACAGCCTGTTATTGGTATCTTAAGTATCATGGATATATTGTGAGATTTTCTTTAATTGTTTTATTTAGCAGGGTTTGTTGTTAGTTTAATGGAAGGGAAGAGCTGTCTTATCAGTGTCTGCGAGAGAAATAAGCAACCTGCAGCTCTATGAAAACTATTCCAAAAGAAGGTACTATTATTATAGGCCAAATGAGCACTTTCGACCTATACACATAGGCTTTTGAAAATAGCAGATCTCCAAGCTCACAACAATGCGTTGTGAGCTTGTAGATCTCTTATTTTAAAACATATATATATATATTGAAAAAAGTGACAAATGTTTAATATTTTTTAAACATTTTAACAACACAAATCTTATACATATTAATTTCCTTATCATGAACATTTTTGAGAACCACTGACTTAAAAAAAATGATAGGAAGCAAGAACAAATAAGCAACTACACTTTAGAAACAAGCCCAAAAATATGCAATCCACAACTATCAATGTTTACTAGCCACTTTACTCTCTCTCTCTCTCTATGTGCATGTGCGTGCGTGTGCGCGTGTGTGTGGATGTTTTACTAGCATGGGGTCAACCATGCTGAAGTCGAGGAGATGATGAGGTAGACATGTCTCTATGGTCTGAGGACAGAGAAGTAGGGAGAGTTCAGCTTCAGCCCAGCATTTAGTCCATGGGCCCAGGCCAGAATTTTCACTAATCAGGGACACTCAAGGTGGCAAATTCTAGTTTGGTATTTTGAAAAGGTCTATATCCCTAGATAATATTTCAACATGATAGCCCTTCCCAAGTAGTAGCTTAGTCCCAGTTATCAGCCTTCAATGACACCAACCATACAAAGAATGAAAAAATCGTCTAACCTTTTTTGAATAGAACATGTCATACATACAGAGGGAAAAAGAACATCTTTCTTTCACTTATGAACCTTATGAACCACACATGAACCCTAGCATGCCTATTCTTCAGCAAATGGCTTGTCTACAAGCTCACAACACCTCATGTTGTGATACAATGTGAACAGCATTTTCACTTTTGCGGGGTCACTCAAGTGCAACATTTGCAAATTCTAGTTTTGTATTTTGAATAGGTCTATATCCCTAGATGATATTTGATCATGATAGCCTTTCCCAAGTGGTAGCTTAGTCACAGTTATCAGTGAAGAAAGCGTGCCACTTTTTTTTTAACAGAACATGTCATACAGAGGAAAAGAAAATTACATTTTCTCTCTTTCATTCACTTCAATAATAATAATAATAATAGCTTGAACTTATATAGCGCCTTTCATAAACCCAAGGACGCTTTACATCAAAAACAATGAACAACTAACAGACAAACAAACAAAACAACAAACAACTATAGGGGAAAACGGGGTAAGATGAACCACTTTTTACTTATGTTGACCTCTAGGCAAGGAAAAATGAGATGGAAGTAAAATCTAAGCATCTACTAAAACTTCAAGATGTCTTCCATCAATTGAAATAATGAGTGTGCATCTATGACAAATGGTTGTAAAAATATGGGTTCTCAAAAAAAAGTGGTCATGTGGTTCAATTTGCCCCAGGTAAGGGGTAAGTTGATCCTAGTCAAGGGGTACATTTACCCATATGATATTTTGCATTTTCAAGTTTAAACTTGAACAAATAATGTATTCACGTATCAACAATAATTTAATAACACATTTCCCTTTTGCAAATGGTCTTATTTATGTTCTTAATGGTATGTAAACAATATAAAACTAATTAAATAATGTTTGTTATTCAGAACCTTTTGATATTTGCAATTGTTAATACAATATTGAAAACTTCTCTTAAATGAGTGTATTCATCCAAATGAAAGGTCATACAGCATAATTTGAGAAGAAAAGACATAATAAAAAATATGATTGGTGATTCATATTAGGATAATTGGCTCAATTTACCCCAAGGCATTTGGTTCATCTTGCCCCATGGCCACCATTTTGACAAATCTGGCTAGCTTAATGCTTCAGGCTAAGCTTTAGTTAAATGATTCACATGGTTTCATACATAAGAATATCACCAACATGCATAATATATAAGTTTAGGCCTGGGTACATTTGCTTTAAAATAAACATCATTATACCAGAAAAGTAAAAATTTAACTTTGACCAGCACAAAACACTTTTTTATGTAAAAATATGCTTACCACAGTGCCCATGTGTGTCTCCCCTTCACTGCCAGGTAGAAATGATGAGTGTGTCCTGATTTTAAGGTCACATCTCATGTGTATAGTTTTAAAGATACAGGGGGTGGTTCAACTTACCCGGCGGCTCATCTTACCCCGTTCTCCCCTAAGCCATAAGCCTGAGAGTGTCTTTTCAAGGCAGCCTTAAAAGAGTCCAGTGTTGGAGCATGGCGAATTCCTATTGGGAGAGAGTTCCACAGGGTGGGGGCTGCCACACTGAGCGCTCTGTCCCCGAAGGTTCACTTGTTTGGCTTGGGGACAGAGAGGAGGTCCAAGTCTGTGGACCGCAGGGTCTGTGACAGAGTCGGGTCTATAGGCCAGGTACAGGACTACTGTGCAGATAATGTGGGGAGATAATGGCAAAAAAATGAATGTCCTAAAAAAGTATTAAAGCTACTCATTTGAAAAGGCTATCATGTTTCAAAGTACTTATATGGACCCTACAAACAAAATGGTGCCAAAGAGATTTTGCCACCTTACGTGTCCCTGACTTCTGGTCTGGCCCATGGACTATACATCTCAGAGGCAAATATTGTACTTTTACTACACTACAATTATTTGAGAACTTTAGTTACTAGTTACTTTTCATATATAAATTATTATATTATAAAACATACATTAACCACTTTAGCCCTATTTTATACCTAGGCTATTTGAAAATAGCCGATCTACAAGCTCAATCTACAAGCTTGTGAGCTTGTAGATCTGCTATTTTCAAATATTTTTGTACTTTTACTTTTGGTACTTTAAGTACATTTTGATGCCAATACTTTGGTACTTTTACTCAAGTAAATTCTGAATTCCAGACTTTTACTTGTAACAGAGTACTTCTATATTGCAGTATTGATACTTTTACTTAAGTAAAACATTTGAGTACTTTTCCCACCACTTCATGTCAGTTCCCTATATTGCCCGCCTTAAGCACACTTCCTTTATATTACTCTGTTACTCTTTATATTACTCTATTAATCTGTGATGCAGTGGTGGAAAAAAGTACTAAATGTTTTACTTAAGTAAAAATATCAATACTGCAATGCAGAAATACTCTGTTACGAGCAAAACAAATCCGGAAATCAAAATTTACTTGAGTAAAAGTACAAAAGTATTGGCATCAAAATGTACGTAAAGTACCAAAAAGTATAAAGTACTCATTATGCAGAATGTCCCAAGTTTTACCTTTCTAGAAATGCACTCGAGTAAAAGTAAAGTATTTGTCTTGGAAATGTACTCGAGTAAGAGTAATCAGTGTCAAAACAATCTAATACTCAAGTAAAGTACAGATCCTCAGAATATGTACTTAAGTACAGTACTCAAGTACATTTACTCTACTGTCCACCACTGATTATAACTGCTGTTATCTGGTGGGAAATAGAAGGAAATTGGCACAGATAAATAAGTTACACCTGCGGATTCTCAGAAGGAAATGAATGGTGAAGAAATGACAAAGAAAAAAGTGATACTTCTGTAACTTAATTCTGAAGGAGGAAACAAAAGGTTTGATTCATTGATTCAGGTTGATTCATTCTGGTTGATTCATTACGGGGCCAGAGCTCAGCTCTGGACCTGTTTTATTATTCCCTTTATTCTGTTTCTTCTGCCACTTTTCGCAGTTCTGGGTGAACCGTGCTGTCGCTTTTTACGAAACTCGGCCATATGGTAGATGGTCATGAAAAACTATCAAGAAATAAATCTCACAATCTTTCGTCAAAAGGTGGCGCTATAGCACTCAATTGAAAATGCCAACTTTGAACAGGTACAACTCATGCCCTGTTTGACCTACAGCCATAAAACTTCAATACACACATGCGTCTACTCATGATGAACAACTTTAACCCTCTGACTTTTGACCTCTGACCTTTAGATCTCCCACCATTTTGAATTATATGAAAAACAGTTAAAACCTATCTCCTCCTGGGATTTTTGAGTAATCTGCACGAAACGTTTTACACATGAACTTTGGACCTATGCCGACAAACAAGCAGCAAGATTTTTCCATAAGTGAAAAAATGAAGCTTTAATGAGCCAATGAATATTGCAGTTTTATGACAATTATTCATCTGCCCCTAACACATACATGCAGACTCACATTTCTTTGAAACTTTGCGTTAATGTTGAGGGTCATTCCAAATATTACTGAAACCAATCTTACTCCAATTGGTCAAAGGGGGGCGCTATAGCGATTTTTTGAAAGTGCAAACTTTAAACAGGCAAAAGTCATGCCTCGTTTGGCCGACAGCCATTAAACCTGCTTACACATGTGCCTTGACTCATGAGGAACACATGTATCAGGTTGACCAGTAATCCATCCTTCTCTCTCTTCAATCTATTGTTTCCATGTCTCTCTCTCTTCAATCTATTCCGTTTCCATGTCTCTCTCTCCGCCCTTAGATTGTTCGCAATTTTGAGCAGTTTGAAAAACACTTAAACCCAGGATTTTTCAGTTATTTGCGTGAAATGGTATCATCTGTCTGACCTCCGTTTTCACTGTATCAGGTCTGTTGGTCCAATGGCTTCCCGCATAAGTGAATGTTTCACAACATCAAGGTTGCCGGTTCAAGCCTCACTTGGTGGAGACTTCATTTAAAGTGCATTGCAAACTACAAGACTGTATTAATGAATACATATGCAATTGATAAAGATAACATGAAATGCTTATCTGAGAAGGTCTGTTTTTGCAATGTATGACATACTTCATTCTGAAAATAGCCGATCTACAATCTCAAACCTTTTCAGATAGCAACGTGTTTCTGAGCTTGTAGATCGGCTGCTTTCACTGGTTCAATTTTATCTTCAACAGACAACCTCAGCCTAGACAAAGCTATAGCACTATAGGTAGTGTTGCAGCCTGTCAATCCGAAGGTTGAGGGATCGATTCCTGTTAATGGCAATAGGTTGAGACGTCCAATCAATCCATTCTGCTTCCATCTTTCTCTCTCTTCAATCTATTATGTTTCCATGTCTCTCTCTCTTCAATCTATTCCTTTTCCATGTCTCTCTCTCCGCCCTTAGATTGTCCGCAATTTTGAGCAGTTTGAAAAACACTTAAACCCAGGATTTTTCATTTATTTGCGTGAAATGGTATCATCTGTTTGACCTCCGTTTTCACTGGATCAGGTCTGTTGGTCCAATGGCTTCCCGCTTAAGTGAATGTTTCACAACAGCAAGGTTGCCGGTTCAAGCCTCCCTTGGTGGAGACTTCATTTAAAGTACATTGCAAACAACAAGACTGTATTAATGAATACATATGCAATTGATAAAGATAACATGAAATGCTTATCTGAGAAGGTATGTTTTTGCAATGTATGACATACTTCATTCTGAAAATAGCCGATCTACAATCTCAAAACCTTTCAGATAGCAACGTGTTTCTGAGCTTGTAGATCGACTGCTTTCACTGGTTCACTTTTATCTTCAACAGACAACCTTAGCCTGGACAAAGCTATAGCACTATAGGTAGTGTTGCAGCCTGTCAATCCGAAGGTTGAGGGTTCGATTCCTGTTAATGGCAATAGGTTGAGATGTCCAATCAATCCATTCTGCTTCCATCTCTCTCTCTCTCTTCAATCTATTATGTTTCCATGTCTCTCTCTCTCTTCAATCTATTCTGTTTCCATGTGTCTCTCTCTCTCTCTCTCTCTCTCTCTCTCTTCAATCTATTCCGTTTCCATGTCTCCCTCTTCAATCTATTCCGTTTCCATGTGTCTCTCTCTCTCTCTCTTTTGAGGGGCGGCCATAGCTGAGTGGTTAGTGAGCCAGCCTAGGGAGCCAGAGGCCCTAGTTGCCCCAGGTACGATTCCAGGCCAGGGCAGCAAATGAAATTTGTCCCTGAGCAAGACTCTTAACCCTTATCTCTTCAATCTATTCCATTTCCATGTCTCTCTCTCCGATCTACAATCTCACAACTTTTCAGATAGCAACGTATTTCTGAGCTTGTAGGTCGGCTGCTTTCACTGGTTCACTTTTATCTTCAACAGACAACCTCAATCTGTACAAAGCTATAGCACTATAGGTAGTGTTGCAGCCTGTCAATCCGAAGGTTGAGGGTTCGATTCCTGTTAATGGCAATAGGTTGAGATGTCCATTCAATCCGTTCTGCTTCCATCTCTCTCTCTCTTCAGTCTATTATGTTTCCATGTCTCTCTCTCTCTCTTCAATCTATTCCGTTTCCATGTCTCTCTCGCTCTCTCTCTCTTCAATCTATTCCGTTTCCATGTCTCTCTCTCTCTTCAATCTATTCCTTTTCCAAGTCTCTCTCTCTCTTTCTCTTCAATCTATTCAGTTTCTCTCTCTCTCTCTCTTTCTCTTCAATCTATTCCGTTTCTCTCTCTCTCTCTTTCTCTTCAATCTATTCCGTTTCTCTCTCTCTTTCTCTTCAATCTATTCCGTTTCTCTCTCTCTCTCTTTCTCTTCAATCTATTCCGTTTATCTCTCTCTCTCTTCAATCTATTCCGTCTCTCTCTCTCTCTTCAATCTATTACGTCTCTCTCTCTCTCTCTCTCTCTCTCTCTCTCTCTCTCTCTCTCTCTCTCTTTCTCATAATTATGTTCTTTTAGAAAGTGAGCAACAGCAACAGTCCACCTGGCCTATTCCCATGGATTGGATCTACCCACCTCACCTGCTGTCATTCCCTCTCAATCCATAATCACACCTGCCCTCACTCACTCCTCATTAGTCTCTCTCTTTTTTTCTCTCTCTCTCTCTCTCTCTCTCTCTCTCTCTCTCTCTCTCTCTCTCTCTCTCTCTCTCTATTCCCTGGCCCGCTTATCGCTGCTTGCAGCTATATTGATAATAGTTTTTCGCTCCCTCTCAATTCAAGGCTAATCTTAGTTCTGGCTTAACCGTGCTGTTGCTTTTTACGAAACTCGGCCATATGGTAGATGGTCATGAAAAACGATCAAGAAATAATTCTCACACTCATTCGTCAAAGGGTGGCGCCATAGCACTCAATTGAAAGTGCCAACTTTGAACAGGTACAACTCATGCCCTGTTTGACCTACAGCCATGAAACTTCGATACACACATGCAGCTCTTCATGCCCGACAACTTTCGTGGTCTGACTTTTGACCTCTGACCTTTAGATCGCCCACCATTTTGAACTATATGAAAAACAGTCATTGGCTCATAACTTCTGCATTTTTTCACTTATGGAAAATCCGCTGCTTTTGTTTTGTCGGCAAAAGTCCTAAGTTCATGTGTAAAATGTTTCGTGCAGATTACTCAAAAATCCCAGGAGGAGATAGGTTTTAACTATTGCAGTTTAATGAAAAGCATTCATCTGCCCCAACACATACATGCAAGACTCACATTTCTTTGAAACTTTGCAGTAATGTAGAGGGTCATTCCAAATATCACTGAAACCAATCTTACTCCAATTGGCCAAAGGGGGGCGCTATAGCAATTTTCTGAAAATGCTAACTTTAAACAGGCATAAATCATGCCCCGTTTCGCCGAAAGTCGTGAAACTTGCTTCCACTTGTGCCTTGACTCATGAGGAACACATCTATCGCTTTGACCAGTAAGCTCCGCCCTTATATTGTCCTCAATTCTGAGCAGTTTGAAAAACACTTCAACCTTGTTTTGCCTGTATCATCTGTGTGAGCTGCTTATTCGCCAGTTCAGGTCTGTCGGTCGAATGGTTTCTCACTTAAGCGTCTGCCTGACAACCGCAAAGTCGCCAGTTCAAGGCTCACTTGATGCAGACTTTTGCATGTACTGCAGAGAGTTGCATTGCACACAACATGATTGTGTCAATTAATGCATGTGCAATGGACCCTTCGCTAAACCCCACCCCAAAAGCGATTGTCCAATGCCAGCTTAGCGACCGTTGTTAGCCTGGCACAGGTCTGGCAAGCTTTCGTCACCTGCCATAGCTGTCAATGTTATTTCGCCCGCACACACACACACACACACACACACACACACACACACACAATAATTTGCAACATAATAGCAAGAACAGGAATAATACCACGATAACGCAATGGTGACTATGAACCAGCAACAGATTCCACGTACCCAAAACCGTTGGAGGGTTATTTTCCCAAGCTGAAATCTGCGTTTAAACTGCAAGGCTGCATGGCTGTGTTGTTGAACACATACACAGCTTAACGTCAGGAAAGTTACACGACTCACTCGCCCAGGTGGTGTCACTAATCATCGTAATCGTAACAAAATTCAGAATCACAGCGCTGCCTGTTTCGGATTCCGCACGTTAAATTACATTTGTTCGTCTATTTATTAACTGCTACTGTAGTCTTACCCTGCGGTACATGAAAACTCCTGTTACAGTCATGTATCAACTTCAACCTGGTGCTTGCACTTTCTCCATTTACGGTCCGTACATCTATATAAACGTTCAGATTTCAAATATAAATTGCTTACCCTATGGCCACGGATGTTAAAATGATGCACGGGACTCTCAAAAGTACCCATATATTCTGTATTGTTCAATAAAAAGCATTTTAATCCGATCGGTGGCCATTTTCTCATAGAGTTATAATGTATCAGAGTGCAATACACCTACCAACCGATAGGGTCACTTAGTTGAAAGCATATGGAGAAAATGGCCACCGATCAGATTAAAATGCTTTTTATTGAACAATAGGGATGATACGGGTACTTTTGAGAGCCCGTACATAAATGTAACATCCGTGGCCATGGGATAAGCACTTATATTTGAAATATGAACGTTTCTGTAGATGTACGGGCTATTAATGGAGAAAGTGCAAACACCAGGTTGAAGTTCATCCATGACGGTCGAGACAGACGACCGTCGTGAATCCATGGCTATTACTCCCTCTAACATTTCCCGTGTTTTTAGTTTATTGAAATAATGTCATGCACATTTGTCCAGTGCATAGCCTACTGCAGGCCTTGTTGACTAGATTTAGAAGAGATTTTGAAGCTATTGCTGCTGAAATGATCGATTATTTTTAAGGGGAAAAGCCGTCATTTAACATGCAAGTCAATGGGTGAGAAGCAGAGATTGCCAGGCGCTGCCAGGCCTGGGTGTGACTAACTTCGCACCACCAGTCACAGAGTGGAGTGGGTGGGGCTTAGCGAAGGGTCCATTGTTAAAGATAACCTGAAATGCTTATTTGAGAGTATGTTTTTTCAATGTATGACGTACTTCATTCTGAAAATAGCCGATCTATAATCTCACAACTTTTCAGATAGCAATGTGTTTCTGAGCTTGTAGATCGGCTACTTTCACTAGTTTTGGTTCCGAGGAGACGTACAATTTATCCATTGGTAAATGGTTTGTGAACGAGTGATCTTAGTGTTAGTGAAACAGGGGCTTGGTTCATGACAGAAGGCAAAAGTTTATGATCTTCAACAGACAACTTCAGCCTGGACAAAGCTGTAGCACTACAGGTCGTGTCTCAGCCTGTTAGTGACAACAAATGCAAAGTTTATAACTGTGACATCATACAGAGGCAGTGGTGGATCCCGAGCGGGCCTAGTGGCCCCAGGGCCAGGGGCGGCCCTCTAGAATAATGGGCCGACTGATATCCACTGTTCCAGAGCCCGAGTCCGACCCTTAATTAAATTAAAACTAAATGGGCCCCCACATAGAGAGCCCCCCGTCCAGCTCTCGTCTATTGAATTTGTATTTTTTGCCCTGTGTCCGTCCGTCTGTCCGTCTGTCTGTCAGCAGCTAATCTCTGGCACCGTTGGCCCGGTCACTGCGAAACTGTGCACACACACTCAGTATCTCTATAGTCATGTGATCAACATGGATCTACCCAATTTCCCATATTCCATCCTGATTGCCTAAGATTGGCTTCCAAAGTTTGCAGGCTTGGTTTGTTTTGAACAAAATGCCTCAAATCATGAATGCAGCATGCAATTTCTGTGAAATATTGCGCGTACATTCCCACTAGGCCGGGGAAGAAATGCCATTTTCAAATCAGCTTCATGGTGGCGCTATAACATGTCCGTGTCACGTTTTTACCTATAACTGCACCGATCTGTGTGAAACTTTGCACGCACACTCCCTATAGAGGCCAAGGAAAAACCTTTGCCCTGCATTTTTTGGAACCCCTGTTTTGTTGTGGGTACTTGTGTTGTTGTGGAGCATTTCCTATAACAAAGTATAGATAGCCTACACCCTACAGTAGTGTCATTGCTGTAACTTGGTATCTGGAATGTGATGCTGTTGCTGCAGGGTGAACTATGGGTATCATATAGTATAATGGTTGTCTTTTAGCCACCCCACCCAAAATCACCGCCAGCCGCTACTGAAACTATGCATATGATAAAGAACTCACACACAACAAAGCGATGACAGCGTTCAACGTTCGCATGATAGAAACAGAAGCAGAACATGACCTGAGGACTGAAATGAGACGATGCCTCAGTGTCCAATGAAAAGCTTTTATAGTACACATCTGTTCTCAAGAGGATACAATCGTTGCTGTCAGTCAGAAACCTCTTATCTCCATATTTTATATGTCCTACACTTCATCATACTACAGTGTCGCACAAAAGTGGCAAAAATAGCGAATCTACAAGCTCTTGTAGATTGGCTATTTTAGCTAAGTGGTTACAATATACAATGTATTAGCATTTATAGCATTTATCAGACTCTCTTTATCCAGAGTGACAAATAGTAAACAAGGTAAGCACATACATAGAATGTAGAGAGACAGTGTAGTGTGTCAGTAAATTTCCACCTGACAGAGACAAATTGAAAAGCTGTTATGATACAGGTTTATTGTGTTAATAATACAGGTTTATTGTTAATAATACAGGTGCAGGGGATGAACGATTAAGTGACACTGAGATCAGTGGTAATTGTTGTCAGGACCGGTTCCATCTGGTCTGGATGGAGCCCTGAGGCCACAAACCAAGCCAAGCCACGTCAACACTATAGTTGTGTGTCTATCACACTCACCACTACACAACACTAGTTGTGTGTCTATCACACTCACCACTACACAACACTAGTTGTGTGTCTATCACACTCACCACTACACAAGCGAGTGTTCTCGAGGGGGGGGGGGGGGCTGTTTATTTTAGAGCAATTGCAGAGAGAGAGAGAGAGAGAGAGAGAGAGAGAGAGAGAGAGAGAGAGAGAGAAGAGAGAGAGAGAGAGAGAGAGAGGAGAGAGAGAGAGAGAGAGAGAGAGAGAGAGAGAGAGAGAGAGAGAGAGAGAGATGAGAGAGGAAGAGAGAGAGAGAGAGAGAGAGAGAGAGAGAGAGAGACTGTGCAGCCGCAGTGTGTATCAGACAGCGTTGCCAGATTTTGCGAGGAATAAGCAACCATGTTTGTGAAAACAAACCCAACAAAACCTACTATAGGCACATTGAACCTATATACAAATACATTGGATATTTGAAAAATAGCCAATCTACAAGCTCACGTTGTAGATCGGCTATCAAAGAAAAATCTTGAAAAAATGTGAAAATTACGGAATCTTTTTTCAATTCCACACAGATCTTGTGTGGGGGTCTATGGCACAACATATTATTTTCAGCAGGGGGAGATCTGCGGGCAAATATTAATTTGGGGGTCCTTGCCATGAAAATGTTTGAGAACAACTGGTTCAAACAACATTAGGAAACAAGGCGAGAGAGAGAGAGAGAGAGAGAGAGAGAGAGAGAGAGAGAGAGAGAGAGAGAGAGAGAGACGGACACGCATGTATCACGGCCACGGGAGACGTGGATTAAAATGAATTGGAATAAAAACAAATGTATGTATTGGGTCTGACTCTGGACAGCATCCTAGTGAACTATCCTACAGTGTGTAATCCCTGGTCGGGGATCAATCTATAGTGTGAAAACCACAACGATATATGACAGCCCATTTCAAGAAATAAACTCCTGTAGTGTGAAATGCTTAACGATCAGATGACTCCCAGACCACTTTAAAAGTCCTACAGTGTGTACCTGCCCTTAACAGCACTTATAATGTATTATGTATTTATACAGTTAACAGCACTTATAATGTATTATTTTATACAGTTAACAGCAGTGAAATCCGGAAATCTAAATTTACTTGAGTAAAAGTACAAAAGTATTGGCATCAAAATGTACTTAAAGTACCAAAAGTATAAAGTACTCATTATGCAGAATGTCCCATTGCACAAGTTTTCAAATGTATAAACAAATATACATAATACTCAAGTAAAGTACAGATCCTCAGAATATGTACTTAAGTACAGTACTCAAGTACATTTACTCTACTCTCCATCACTGATTATAACTGCTGTTATCTGGTGGGAAATAGAAGGAAATTGGCACAGATAAATAAGTTACACCTGCAGATTCTCAGAAGGAAATGAATGGTGAAGAAATGACAAAGAAAAAAGTGATACTTCTGTAACTTAATGCTGAAGGAGGAAACAAAACTAACGAATGTATTTCATCATCGTAGGTTGATTCATTCACCTTGTTGGCTGCTGACACACACACACACACACACACACACACACACACACACACACACACACACACACACACACACACACACACACACACACACACACACACACACAGACACACATTGGTGTGGGGATTGGTGTGGGGAGAATACAGTAAGGATTAGACAAGGACATGTAATGGTTAAATATATGGGTCTTCAACAGGGGATTTGGGACCCCTAGTCCCTAGGGGGTCCTCAGAGTTACTACAGGGTTAGGTTAGTAACACTGGGGACCCCTAGGGGGTCCTCAGAGTTACTACAGGGTTAGGTAGTAACTCAGACCCACATTAACTACTTGAACCCTAGTATCTCTATTCTGGGGGAAACATTCACCCAAAATAGCCGATCTACAAGCTCACAACGTGTTTCAGCGTGATGTGTTGTGAGCTTGTAGATCGGCTGTTTTTGCCCAAGAGGTGGTGTGTGCGTGCGTGCGTGCGTGCGTGCGTGCGTGCGTGCGTGCGCTGCGCGCGTGTGTGTGTGTGTGTGTGTGTGTGTGTGTGTGTGTGCGTGCAGGGAGATGCCTACCTGTCCCAGTTTCCTCCTATTTCACACCACTTAACAACAGTTATAATGTATTATTTTATACGGTTAACAACAGTTATAATGTATTGTTTTTTTTATACAGTTAACAACACTTTTAATGTATTATTTTATACAGTTAACATTTAGTTTTATTTTATGCAGGTAAAGGAATACAGCAAGTATTAGTTACAATACTTTATAATAGTATGTATAATAGTTTGTCAAACATAAACCTATGTATTTATCAGTGCCGTAATGGCAACTTCAGTTGTTCATACAAAAAAAATGCAAAGTTGCTACTGTTAAATTCCCTCTCTCTCTCTCTCTCTCTCGCTCTCTCTCGCTCTCTCTCTCTCTCTCTCTCTCTCTCTCTCTCTC
Organism: Gymnoscopelus braueri; assembly: GCF_963280865.1. Classification (NCBI taxonomy): domain Eukaryota; kingdom Metazoa; phylum Chordata; class Actinopteri; order Myctophiformes; family Myctophidae; genus Gymnoscopelus; species Gymnoscopelus braueri. Next base: position 53,458,875 of record NC_137614.1, read on the forward strand.
TCTCTCTCTCTCTCTCTCTCTCTCTCTCTTACAGTCTAGCTGGCTGCTGCTGGCTGTAATTGTCTCCACCAGGCTGAAGGCGTGGCTGAGACTATATTCTGCACCCTGCCCGTCCGTCTGTGTGTCCATCCGTCCGTCTGCGAGCAGCTAATCTCCAGCACCGTTGGTCCGATCGCAGCGAAACTGTGCAAACACACTCCCTGAATGTTTTAGATCGGCCTGTAATAGCGCCACCAGGAGGCCGATTTTTTTAAAACATTGATATCATTCTTTTTAATATTACTCCTACAGATTTTGTCCAAACATCATCATCACACAAATCGGTACACAGTATCTCTTTAGTCATGTGATCAAGACAGATCTATCCTGATTGGCTAACATTGGCTTCCAAAGTTTGCAGGAGTGGTCCGCTTTGAACAAAATGCCTCAACTCATGAACGCATTGTCCGATTTCCGTGAGAATGTGCACGTACATTTCCACTAGGCAGAGGAAGAAATGCCACTTAAAATTGTTCAAATCAGCCTCATGGTGGCGCTATAACAGGCCCTTTCGCACTTGTACCTATAACACATCTTTCAAAAAGTTGTTTTTATCCCAGTCTGTCATTTCAACCATAGGCATATAAAGGTAGACGCCTCCTCCGACTCTGGGGCGTCTCTATCGCGGCCGCCATATAGAGGGGGGACACTTCCTGACTCCTGGCCAATCACAGTGCGTCTTTTCCGAGACTTGGCAGAATCTAGTTGTATAAAACGGGATATTTTTATATCGGTGCCTTGATGGCGTCGTAATGGCTGGTTTTACACTTGTTTGCATGCTGAAAATAGCAGATCTACAAGCTCACAGCGACGCGTTGTGAGCTTGTACATCGGCTATTTTCAGAGCACAACCAAACATAGAAGGACTTGTCTTTTAGATCTACTGGATCTCTTCTCCACTAGATCCTCACTAACATTTTAGTCTAGTTTGTATTTGTTGACACAATAGTCAATATATTTAGTGGTAGTTTTAGTCACAGCGTAGCTTAGTTTTTATTGGGTTTTCGTCAGTGAAAGAAGGAAGTCGACCAACATTTTTCGTCATAGTTTTAGTCCAGGGGTCTTCAACAGGGGGTCCGGGACCCCTAGGGGGTCCTCAGAGTTAACACATTGAATGCCAAAAACGGTCCGGACCGTTTTTGAGGGTCCAAACGAGAAGTGCCGAAAACGGTCCGGACCGTTTTTGACCCAATTCTATTTTTATACGAGTGGCCCACGTGGGGCGCTAAAACGAAACTTTGACATCACCCAAGGAGTTTCTGAGAAGAAGAGGCTGGATGAGGCTCCATGTCAAAAATCCTTCCGGTCGGCGTTTTCAATGTTATCTCCTTGACTAAAAGCTTAATATCTCCATTTCTTTTTAATGTGGTGGAAACGAGCCGTTTCCGATCGGCGATCACGCTGCAATGGAGGATCGCGTTGGAAATATTATTGTTCCAGGCGTTAGTCGGGACCCTCCGCCGTCTCGCACGCACGCTTTGTTTACATGCACTTCCGCGTCGGGGCTTCTACAGCACGAAACGTATAACGCAAGTGGATGGAAGAAATGCAGGCACTGAACGTATAATATTTTAATAAACCTCTGGCACCCAATGTGTTAATACAGGGGGTCCGCCAAATCTTTGTCTGATATGTTTATTTTTTACCTTAACCACTTGAACCCTAGCATCCCTTTTCTGAGGAGAACTTTAGCCAGAAATAGCAGATCTACAAGCTCACAACGCCTCGCAGCGCAAGGCGTTGTGAGCTTGTAGATCTGCTTTTTTTGGCAAAGAGGTATAGGTGTAGAGGGAAAAAAGAGCAGACCAAGTAAACAAAAAAGTTTAATCTGAAACGCAATTTTATACAATATAGAGTAGGGGGTCCCTGCTTCATCTCTGTCTCAGCTAGGGGGTCCTTGGCCTGAAAGGGTTGAAGACCCCTGTTTTAGTCGACAAAATCAACACCGCTAGACGGACGGTACGCCGTCAGCAGGACAACGCACGTAAATTCACCTGGGAGGAGCCTCAGTACGACGTGGGAGGAGCCTCAGTACCATGTGGGAGGAGCCTCAGTACCACGCCCAGAAGTTACATATCTGGGTTACTTCCCTATACACCAGTCCTAGTTGATGTAGACGTAGCATTCTCTTCCCTATACACCAGTCCTAGTTGATGTAGACGTAGCATTCTCTTCCCTATACACCAGTCCTAGTTGATGTAGACGTAGCATTCTCTTCCCTATACACCAGTCCTAGTTGATGTAGACGTAGCATTCTCTTCCCTGTACACCAGTCCTAGTTGATGTAGACGTAGCATTCTCTTCCCTATACACCAGTCCTAGTTGATGTAGACGTAGCATTCTCTTCCCTATACACCAGTCCTATTTGATGTAGACGTAGCATTCTCTTCCCTATACACCAGTCCTATTTGATGTAGACGTAGCATTCTCTTCCCTATACACCAGTCCTAGTTGATGTAGACGTAGCATTCTCTTCCCTATACACCAGTCCTAGTGGATGTAGACGTAGCATTCTCTTCCCTATACACCAGTCCTAGTTGATGTAGACGTAGCATTCTCTTCCCTATACACCAGTCCTAGTTGATGTAGACGTAGCATTCTCTTCCCTATACACCAGTCCTAGTGGATGTAGACGTAGCATTCTCTTCCCTATACACCAGTCCTAGTGGATGTAGACGTAGCATTCTCTTCCCTATACACCAGTCCTAGTTGATGTAGACGTAGCATTCTCTTCCCTATACACCAGTCCTAGTTGATGTAGACGTAGCATTCTCTTCCCTATACACCAGTCCTAGTTGATGTAGACGTAGCATTCTCTTCCCTATACACCAGTCCTAGTTGATGTAGACGTAGCATTCTCTTCCCTATACACCAGTCCTAGTTGATGTAGACGTAGCATTCTCTTCCCTATACACCAGTCCTAGTTGATGTAGACGTAGCATTCTCTTCCCTATACACCAGTCCTAGTTGATGTAGACGTAGCATTCTCTTCCCTATACACCAGTCCTAGTTGATGTAGACGTAGCATTCTCTTCCCTGTACACCAGTCCTAGTTGATGTAGACTTAGCATTCTCTTCCCTGTAAACCAGTCCTAGTGGATGTAGACGTAGCATTCTCTTCCCTATACACCAGTCCTAGTGGATGTAGACGTAGCATTCTCTTCCCTGTGCACCAGTCCTAGTTGATGTAGACGTAGCATTCTCTTCCCTATACACCAGTCCTAGTGGATGTAGACGTAGCATTCTCTTCCCTATACACCAGTCCTAGTTGATGTAGACGTAGCATTCTCTTCCCTATACACCAGTCCTAGTGGATGTAGACGTAGCATTCTCTTCCCTATACACCAGTCCTAGTGGATGTAGACGTAGCATTCTCTTCCCTATACACCAGTCCTAGTTGATGTAGACGTAGCATTCTCTTCCCTATACACCAGTCCTAGTGGATGTAGACGTAGCATTCTCTTCCCTATACACCAGTCCTAGTGGATGTAGACGTAGCATTCTCTTCCCTATACACCAGTCCTAGTTGATGTAGACGTAGCATTCTCTTCCCTATACACCAGTCCTAGTGGATGTAGACGTAGCATTCTCTTCCCTATACACCAGTCCTAGTGGATGTAGACGTAGCATTCTCTTCC